>NC_053027.1:506856708-507058207 GCF_003073215.2 Triticum urartu | reverse complement strand
GGAGGCTTCTCAAGTTATTTAATGCTTTGCCTGATCATCCTCTTAAGAAACCCGAAATACTTGATATCTTTTATAATGGACTAACCGATCCTTCCAGAGATTACCTGGATAGTTGTGTTGGTTCTCTTTTCAGGGAAAGAACACCAGATGAAGCTGAAATTCTATTGAATAATATGTTGACAAATGAAAATAATTGGGCACCTCCTGAGCCAGCTCCTGCTCCAATTACTGAGCCTATTCTTAAACCAACTCCGAAGATGAGAGGTGTTCTATTTCTCAGTCCCGAAGATATGCAAGAGGCAAAGAAATCTATGAAAGAGAAAGGTATTAAAGCTGAAGACATTAAGAATTTACCTCCTATTGAAGAAATACATGGTCTTAATTCAGCGCCTGTTGAAGAAACTTATGATCTCAATTATTTATTTGTTGAAGAACCTCCTAACCCCGATATCCCAACACAGGTAGTTAAGGTAAATTCTCTCTATAGATATGATAAAGCTGAAGTTCCTCCTACTAAAATTACTAGTCATTGCTTGGATGAGTTTGATAACTTTATGTATAAGCAAGATGACTTCAATGCTTATTTTGGTAGACAATTAAAAGAAAATGCTTATATGATTAGACGCTTGGGTGATTATATGGCTGATATTAAAGATGAACTTAAACTTGTTAGCAAACATGCTTCTATGGTTCTCAGAGAAATAATATTGATGTTCCTAGTTCTTCTAAAAAGAAGAAAAAGAAAAATGATAGAACTGTGCAAACTTCTAGTGAACCTATTGCTGAACCACCTGATAATCCAAATGATATATCTATGTCTGATGCTGAAACACAATCTGGTAATGAACATGAACCTAGTGAAAATGTTAATAATGATGTTCATGATGATGCTCAACCTAGTAATGACAATGATGTAGAAATTGAACCTGCTGTTGATCTTGATAACCCACAATCAAAGAATCAACGTTATGATAAAAGAGACTTTGTTGCTAGGAAACATGGTAAAGAAAGAGAGACTTGGGTTCAGAAACCCATGACTTTTCATCCAAAACCAACCAAGAAAAAGGATGATGAGGATTTTGAGCGCTTTGCTGAAATGATTAGGCCTATCTTTTTGCGTATGCGATTAACTGATGTGCTCAAAACAAATCCTTATGCTAAATATATGAAGGATATCATTACTAATAAAAGAAAGATACCGGAAGCTGAGATTTCCACCATGCTTGCTAATTATACTTTTAAGGGTGGAATACCAAAGAAACCTGGAGATCCCGGAGTACCTACTATACCTTGCTCCATTAAAAGAAATTATATTAAAACTGCTTTATGTGATCTTGGAGCCGGTGTTAGTGTTATGCCTCTCTCATTATATCGTAGACTTGACTTGAATAAGTTGACACCTACCGAAATATCTTTGCAAATGGCTAATAAATCAACTGCTATACCTGTCGGTATTTGTGAGGATGTGCTTGTTGTGCTTGCAAACGTTACTATTTTAACGGACTTTGTTATACTTGATATTCCCGAGGATGATAGTATGTCAATTATTCTTGGAAGACCTTTTCTTAATACTGCATGGGCTGTTATTGATTGCAACAAAGGCAATGTCACTTTTCATGTTAATGGTAATGAGCATACGGTACACTTTCCGAGGAAACAACCTCAAGTTCATAGTATCAACTCCATTGGAAAAATTCCATCGATTATATTTGGAGGTTTTGAATTTCCTCTTCCTACTGTCAAGAAGAAATATGATATACTTATTGTAGGGGAAGTGCATATCCCCGTTGAGGTAACTTAGTGTTATTTGAAATTTCTCCGGTTTCATGATTATCGGAATGAGTTTGTTAACAAGACTTGATCAACCTTGTTAGTGGTTTCTTTTTGATGAGCATGAGATGGATGAAACTAGAAGCACAAACTTCTGTACCCTCTCTATACTTTCTGTTAATTAGTAGAAATAAAATAAAAATAGATATTTTTCTGTCTGTTATCTGATTATCCGTGCAATATAAAAATATCCCAAAAATAAAAGTCCTCAGAATGACATGCCAATTTAATATGATTTTTTCGGGAATATTTGAGGATTTACTGTGCAAAAATTACCGCGAGAGGAGCTGCCACTGGCCACGAGGGTGCTGGGCGCCCCCCCTATAGGGCGCGCCCCCTGCCTCATGGGCCCACGGTGGCCCTCCTCCACTTATCCCAGCACCCATCTTCTTCCTCTGTCTCACACAAACCCGAAAAACCAACTCAAGCACGAGTTCCAGCCACTTTTGCTGTGGTTTTCGATCTCCTTGCTCAAAGCACCTCTCGCAAAACTGCTTGGGGAGATTGTTCCTTGGTATGTGACTCATCCATTGGTCCAATTAGTTTTTGTTCTAGTGCTTAATTCATTGCAAATTTATGCTGCATAGGTGACCATGTTCTTGAGCTTGCATGTCAAATTTATATGGTTACAAGTAGTTCTAATGCTTGATATAGGCTCTAGGCACTTGTAAGAGTAGTTGCTATCAGTTTTATTGAAGTTGGTTTACTTTTGTTTGAAGTTACTAAAAATTTCAGAATTTTTCAGAATATAATGAGGAGATTCTTGAGGGGCTCATCGAGCCAAAGCTCAAAGGAAAAGGCACCAAAGCCTAAGTATAATCTGCCTCGCACCGCGGAGATTCGGGCGTGTGAATGGCCTTTCGAAGATTTCTTGAGAGCAGCCGGTATCTATGAAGATTTTCATGAATTGGCTCACAATGCAGGCCTCACCGCTTTCCTCCACGACCAATGCGATCAATATCTCTTACTCACAAATACCTTTGTGCAAAACTTTCAATTTCATTCTAGGAACTCACCACCCACGGTGGAGTTTCATTTATATGATGAGCAAGGAGATGTCACTTTATAATTTCTGTCGGATTTGTTTAGTCCCTTTTGAGGGCAAGACATAAGAACCACATCACGATGATGTGGAGGGATTTATTAATAATATCACTGTAGGAGAAACCATGAAGGTTTCCGATGCATGAATCACTAGCATACATTTTCCTGTTTTACGTTACTTTGCATTATTTGCTAGTCGTTGTTTAATTGGATGCGGAAACTGTGGAAACCTTAGTATCCCTGATTTAATTATTCTACTCCAGGGTTTATATACAGTGATAACACTTTTAGTATGGGCGGTATTATTGCTAGACGGTTAAATATGAACCGTACTAAGGGCCCCATCTTTGGAGGCATTTATGCTACATGCCTAGCCGCACATTTTAACATACCTATTAGGCATGCTGAGAAGGAAGAAAAGGTGCTGCCCCGTGTTTATCTAGATCATAAAAGTATGGTAGCACATGATTTTATTGTTAAGAATAGGGCAGAAGAGCTTAAATATCAATTGTTCTTTAATAAACATCATCCTGAGACTATTACCTTGCCTGCTCCTTCTTTGTTTGATTTGACTGCAGGCACGTACCTTGTTCCGTTGACGGCTATTCACGCCTACCGGAACCCTGCACCAGCCGAGGAGCCAGAACCGGAACCACAATTTGATCCTTCACGGCAGTCCAACTATCAGTGGGATCTGGAGATGATTGCCAGCCAGTGGCAATCGGAGCCTTCTTCTTCCTCATCACAGTACGACCCCAACCACTATTATTATGGATATCCGCCAGGCCAGCCGTGGCCATAGACCAACTTAGGCCAAAAGCCTAAGCTTGGGGGAGTACGCATTTCTCACCGACATTACATTTATGTTCACACACACTCATTGCTAGATGTCGGTGCTCATACTTTTTCACTGTATTATCAATGCTAGTTTATTTTCTTTTACCTGCTTTCTTCTTGTGTGTTTGTTAAACCTTAAGAAAAATAAAAAAAATTAGTTGTAGCTTTTAATTAATTTACTTTCCATGCTTGTAGTAGTAATTAAAAAGAAAACCCAAAAATATTTCCTGTTCTTCTTCTGCTTGTTGGGAGCTTTCCTGTGTAAATAGTTTTATTTCTTTTTCTTTTCTTTGGGGGTCAGTAGGAGAAGACCATAATTAGATTGTTGTAGTGGCTCTTATATGCATTATTGTTGAATTAACCAAAGAGCCCATATTGCCTTGTCTTCTCCTGTTTATTGAATGCTCGCAGATTCCAGCTTAGTCTAATGCACGCACACTCTTATTATTATTCACACCATTCGGTCATGCAAGTTAAAGGCAATTATGATGATATATGATGGACTGACTGAGATGAGAAAAGCTGGTATGAACTCGACCTCTTTTTGTTTTGGTAAATATGATGAGTCCCGCGTTCTTGATTCAGCTTATTATGAATAAACATGTTTGCAATGAAAATTAGAGATCGTAGTTGCTTGTGCCATGCTTGATTAGCTATGAGTTATGATGATTTACCTTGTGTGCCAACATGCTATTAAGATGGTTATGATGTGGTATGATGGGGTGGTATCCTCCTTTGAATGTTTTAAGTGACTTGACTTGGCACATGTTCACGCATGTAGTTGAAACAAATCAACATAGCCTTCACGATATTTATGTTCATGGTGGATTATATCCTACTCATGCTTGCATCCAATGTTTATTAATTTTAATGCATGTACATGGTTGTTATCGCTCTCTAGTTGGTCGCTTCCCAGTCTTTTGCTAGACTTCATTTGTACTAAGCGGGAATACTGCTTGTGCATCCAATCCCTTAAACCCCAAAGTTATTCCAGATGAGTCCACTATACCTTCCTATATGCGGTATCTACCTGCCGTTCCAAGTAAATTTGTATGTGCCAAACTCTAAACCTTCAAATAAACATTCTGTTTTGTATACTCGAATAGCTCATGTATCAACCAAGGCTATCATTATCTTCCGTGTTAGGCGGGTTATTCTCAAGGGGAGTGGACTCCGCTCCTCACTCACGAGAAAATGGCTGGTCACCGGGATGCCAAGTCCCATGCTTTATGCAAACTAAATCAAAATTAATTGCAAACAAACCTCCCCCTGGGACCTGATGTATATTGGAGGCACTCGTTGTTTCGAGCAAGCCATGGATTGATGTTTGTTGGTGGAGGGGGAGTATAAACTTTACCATTCTGTTTGGGAACCGCCTATAATGTGTTTAGCATGGAAGATATCGCCATCTCTTAGTTGTTACGTTGACAATGAAAGTATACCGATCAAAATACAATTTATCTCTATTTCAAAACCGAGCTCTGGCACCTCTACAAATCCCTGCTTCCCTCTGCGAAGGGCCTATCCATTTACTTTTATGTTGAGTCATCACCCTCTTATTTAAAAAGCACTAGCTGGAGAGCACAACTGTCATTTGCATTCATCACTATTAATTTATGTTGGGTGTGACTGTGATTGGATCTCTTTTACCATGAATTACAATGTCTAGTCAGTCCTTGATCTTTAAAGGTGCTCTGCATTTATGTTTTGCGGTCTCAGAAAGGGCTAGCGAGATGCCATCTTGTTATATCATATTATGATTGTTTTGAGAAAGTGTTGTCATCCGAGATTTATTATTATGACTTGCTAGTTGATTATGCTATTGATATGAGTAATTATGAGACCTGAGAATTATTGCAAATGTGGTTAGTTATGATCTATGCTGAAAACTTGAATGCTGGCTTGACATAGTTACAACAACAACAGCAAACAGAGTTTGTAAAAGTTTTCTTTCTTTCTTTCAGTTTGTCAACTGAATTGCTTGAGGACAAGCAAGGGTTTAAGCTTGGGAGAGTTGATACGTCTCCGTCGTATCTACTTTTCCAAACACTTTTGCCCTTATTTTGGACTCTAACTTGTATGATTTGAATGCAACTAACCCGGACTAACGCTGTTTTCAGCAGAATTGCCATGGTGTTGTTTTATGTGCAGAAAACAAATATTCTCAAAATGACCTGAAACTCCACGGGAGGTCTTAGAAAAAATAATAATAAATCCTCGCCAAAGATGAAGACCAGGGGGCCCACACCCTTCTCACGAGGGTGGGGGCGCCCCCCCTAGGGCGCCCCCCCAGGGCGCGCCCCCCTACCTCGTGGGCCCCCTGGAAACCCTCCGACGCCAACTCCAACTCTATATATTTGCTTTCGGAGAGAAAAAAATCAGGGAGAAGAAATCATCGCATTTTACGATACGGAGCCGCCACCAAGCCCTAAAACCTCTCGGGAGGGCTGATCTGGAGTCCGTTCGGGGCTCCGGAGAGGGGGATTCATCGCCGTCGTCATCATCAACCATCCTCCATCACCAATTTCATGATGCTCACCGCCGTGCGTGAGTAATTCCATCGTAGGCTTGCTGGACGGTGATGGGTTGGATGAGATTTATCATGTAATCGAGTTAGTTTTGTCAGGGTTTGATCCCTAATATCCATTATGTTCTGAGATTGATGTTGCTATGACTTCCCTTCTTTTCGGTTGGATGTCCAGTATATTTCAGACATGTGGCATCTGATACGTCTCCGTCGTATCTACTTTTCCAAACACTTTTGCCCTTGTTTTGGACTCTAACTTGTATGATTTGAATGGAACTAACCCGGACTAACGCTGTTTTCAGCAGAATTGCCATGGTGTTGTTTTATGTGTGGAAAACAAATATTCTCGGAATTACCTGAAACTCCATGGGAGGTCTTAGAAAAATAATAATAAATCCTCGCCAAAGATGAAGACCAGGGGGCCCACACCCTTCTCACGAGGGTGGGGGCGCCCCCCCTAGGGCGCGCCCCCTACCTCGTGGGCCCCCTGGAAACCCTCCGACGCCAACTCTAACTCTATATATTTGCTTTCGGAGAGAAAAAAATCAGCGAGAAGAAATCATCGCGTTTTACAATACGGAGCCGCCGCCAAGCCCTAAAACCTCTCGGGAGGGCTGATCTGGAGTCCGTTCGGGGCTCCGGAGAGGGGGATTCGTCGCCGTCGTTATCATCAACCACCCTCCATCACCAATTTCATGATGCTCACCGCCGTGCGTGAGTAGTTCCATCGTAGGCTTGCTGGACGGTGATGGGTTGGATGAGATTTATCATGTAATCGAGTTAGTTTTGTTAGGGTTTGATCCCTAGTATCAATTATGTTCTGAGATTGATGTTGCTATGACTTTGCTATGGTTAATGCTTGTCACTAGGGCCTGAGTGCCATGATTTCAGATCTGAACCTATTATGTTTTCATGAATATATGTGAGTTCTTGATCCTATCTTGCAAGTCTATAGTCACCTACTATGTGTTATGATCCGGCAACCCCGAAGTGACAATAATCGGGACCACTCCCGGTGATGACCGTGGTTTGAGGAGTTCATGTATTCACTATGTGCTAATGCTTTGTTCCGGTTCTCTATTAAAAGGAGGCCTTAATATCCCTAAGTTTCCAATAGGACCCCGCTGCCACGGGAGGGTAGGACAAAAGATGTCATGCAAGTTCTTTTCCATAAGCACGTATGACTATATACGGAATACATGCCTACATTACCTTGATGAATTGGAGCTAGTTCTGTGTCACCCTATGTTATGACTGTTACATGATGAACCGCATCCGGCATAATTATCTATCACTGATCCGGTGCCTACGAGTTTTCCATATACTGGTTCTTGCTTATTTACTTTCCCGCTGCTACTGTTACAATCACTACAAAATACCAAAAACATTACTTTTGTTGTCTTTACTTTTGTTGCCGCTACCACCACTATCATATTACTTTGCTACTAAACACTTTGCTGCAGATACTAAGTTTCCAGGTGTGGTTGAATTGACAACTCAGCTGCTAATACTTGAGAATATTCTTTGGCTCCCCTTGTGTTGAATCAATAAATTTGGGTTGAATACTCTACCCTCGAAAGCTGTTGTGATCCCCTATACTTGTGGGTTATCAGCGTCTGCCCAGCTTAAGTGACCTCCAAAGGTGCTGCGACCCCGTCTTCGAAGAAGAGGGTGTTCAAGGGGAGGTCCGATCTTCACGGCGTAGGATCGATAAACGGATGGGGATAACTAGCTGCAAGCAGCCAGAAAATGGAAAATAAGAGATTATGACCCGACGAGGAGGAGGCTCACCAAACCTTGCAATCCGAACATTCACCGATCCACAACCCGCAATACTACCCCACACAACCATGCTCAAGTCGTGGAGCACGGGATAGGTGCAATCCGCAAGGGAAACCACGAACTCTAACCCACACAACACGATCTAGTCATGGAGCACGAATTAGGAGCAATTTCTCAAGGAATCACGAGAATAAGGGTAACAAGAGCTCTCCAATCTCAGGAGGAGTCTATGTCTTTGGTCTTTGATAGAAATGGCAAAAGTGCCCAACAAAGGGAAGAGCTAGCCTATTTATAATTGGGACAACCCCCCTGTATAGGTGTGAAAGAGAACTAGCTTCTGGAACTAGCTTAGGTGTGGAAGGGAACCAGCTTTGTTTGACTAAATGGCTTCAAGACTTAATGGGGTAGCTTCTAAAATACTCTCGTTGGAGGTGGTTGGCAGTTCCTGACCAAACATTGTTCACTAGAGTCGAACAATGTTTCCTTCAGCCGCAAACTCGAGTTCTGGGAACCTTTCGCAAGTTGGAATAGCAAACTCGTACAAAACATTGTTTCGTCAGAATCAGAACAATGTTTCTTCAGCAGACAACTCATTCTTCATGAATTCCTAACTTTGTTCCTTCGCCATAAAACATTGTTTCGCACGGACTGAAATGTGTTTGGCCTTATTCGATATCGCACCTGAGTTCAACCAACAACAAAGGAGGAGAAGGCACAACCATGTTTTCAAGGTCAAATGATATACTTAAGTTAGCGTTCGCCTGATCATGTATTTGCATCGCGCGGCTTCTTGCGATTGGACCGTTGATGATTGGTGGTGTGTTGCCCATGGTTGGGATGTCCTCATCATCCTCCCACTCTTGAGAAGGAGTCGTCCTCGACTCTAAAGGCCCAAAGTATGGGGAAATATCGGAAACAATGAAGGTTGGGCTAACACCATATTCTTCTAGAAGATCGATCTTGTAAGCATTGTCGTTGATCCTTTTGAGCACCGCAAATGGTCCATCACCACGTGGGTGTAATTTTCACTTGTGTTGCTCAGGAAAACAGTCCTTCTGAAGGTGTACCCATACCAAATCGCCTTGCTCGAACACCAGCTTCTTCATGGTCTTGTTTACCCGCTTCGTATATTGTTCAGTCATTTTCTCAATGTTCTCCTTTGCTTGGGCATGAAGTTTCTTGACGAAATTAGCACGCTTACTTGCATCAAGGCTGGTTCGTTCCTGCAGTGGCAAAGGCAAAAGATCGATGGGAGCAGTAGGTTTGAATCCAAAAAACAAGTTCAAATGGGCAAAATTTAGTGGTCGAATGTACAACCCTGTTATACGTGAACTCCACATGAGGTAGGCACTCTTCCCACATCTTCAAATTCTTCTTGAGGACTGCTCGTAGCATCATGGACAACGTTCGGTTGACAACTTCAGTCTGTCCATGAGTTTTTGGGTGGCATGTCGTGGAAAATAGGAGCTTGGTGCCAAGTTTTCCCCACAGGGTCTTCCAAAAGTAGCTTAGAAATTTGGTGTCATGGTCTAACACAATCGTGCGTGGTACTCCATGTAGCCGCACAACTTCCCTGAAAAATAGATCAACAATGTGTGAAGCATCATCGCTCTTATGACAAGGGGTAAAATGTGCCATTTTGCTAAAACGATCAACTACCACAAACACCGAGTCACTCCCCCTCTTAGTCCGTGGTAAACAAAGAACAAAATCTGTAGAAATATCTTTCCACGGAGTATTCGGAATAGATAGAGGAGTATATAAACCATGAGGATTCAAGCGGGACTTAGCTTTGTGACAAATCTCGCATCTCATCACGTAGCGTTCCACGTCACATCTCATGCGCGGCCAAAAGAAGTGATCAACGAGCACACTTTCGGTTTTGTTGGCTCCAAAATGTCCCATGATGCCACCAGCGTGAGCCTCCTACAAGAGCAACAGACGAACAGAACATTCTGGGATGCACAATTTGTTAGCTCGAAATAGAAATCCATCATGCAAGTGAAACTTCTCCCATCCCTTTCCCTTGTTGCACTTTGAAAATGGTTTAGAAAAGTATGAGTCGTTAGCATACAATTCTTTGATGCTTTGTAAACCAAGGATTTTAACATCAAGTTGGGAAAGTAAAATGTGACATCTAGACAATGCGTAGGCAACAACGTTATCCTCCCCTTTCTTGTACTTGACAATATAAGGAAAAGACTCTATGAACTCACTCCATTTTGCATGTCTATGGTTCAATTTTAGTTGGCCCTTTAGATGTTTTAAAGATTCATGGTCATAATGTATTACAAACTCTTTTGTCCACAAGTAATGCTGCCATGTTTCCAAAGATCAAACAAGTGCATACAATTCTTTATCATAGACGGAATAATTAAGAGTTGGACCATTAAGCTTCTCACTAAAATAGACGATGGGTTTACCTTCTTGCATTAGTACTCCACCAATACCAACACCACTTGCATCACATTCAATCTCAAATGTCTTACCAAAATCAGGAAGTGAAAGCAATGGGGCTGATGTCAATCTCATCTTCAATTCTTGGAAGGACTTGTCTTGGGCATCACCCCATTGGAATGAGTGTCTTTCTTCGTTAACTCATTCATTGGTCCAGCAATGGTGCTGAAATCCTTCATGAACCGGCGGTAGAAACCTGCAAGTCCGAGGAAGCTACGTACTTAGCTCACATTTTGTGGAGGCATCCACTCATGAATAGCCTTGATCTTCTCTTCATCGACCTCCACACCTTTTGCTGAAACAACAAAGCCAAGAAACACAACCTTGTTTGTGCAAAATGTGCACTTTTCCACGTTAGCATACAACTTTTCCTCCCGTAGGACAGCAAGCACACATTTTATATGTACAACATGATCCTCCAAAGTTTTGCTATAAATCAATATGTCATCAAAGTAAACCACGACAAACTTGCCAATGAAGGATCTAAGCACATGATTCATCAATCTCATGAAAGTACTAGGTGCATTTGTTAATCCAAAGGGCATAACCAACCATTCATACAAGCCAAATTTTGTCTTAAATGCAGTTTTCCATTCGTCACCCTCTTTCATTCTTATTTGGTGGTAACCACTTCGTAAATCAATTTTGGAAAATATGGTGGTGCCACAAAGTTCATCAAGCATGTCATCGAGCCTAGGAATAGGGTGCCGATATCTCACAGTTATGTTGTTAACGGATCTACAATCAGTGCACATGCGCATGGTACCATCTTTCTTTGGAACTAAAAGTATGGGAACATCACAAGGAGAAAGACTTTCCCTTACATACCCTCTATTAAGAAGATCTTCTACTTGCCTCTGAATTTCCTTCGTATCCTCTGGGTGTGCTCGATATGGTGGCCAGTTTGGTAGTGGGGCGCCCGGAACCAAGTCGATCTGGTGCTCAATGCCCCGCTTCGGTGGCAAACCAGGTGGTACCTCCTTGGGAAACACATCCTCATACTCCTGCAAAAGATCAAGAACAACACTAGGAAGAGTTGAGGGTAAGTCGTTAGCAGCCAATAAAGTTTCCTTGTACATGAGTACAAACAATGGAGTATTAGGTTCCCTCAATTCCCGCATATCCCTTTTCCTAGCTGTCATAACTAATCCCTCTTTTTCCCGGGGCTTGGTCATATTTGGCTATGGAGCTTTTGGCTGTGGAAACACTCCCTCACTATGTTGGTGGCTCACTCGTTGTGTATGATCACTCTCTCCCTTTTTCTTTCCTTTTCTTTTCATCTCATCAAGATAGACTTCCTCAGGTGTCATGGGCAGCCAATTGAACTTTTCTCCTCTATGGACAAAACATAAGCGATTCGCATGCCCGCTGATTTGCACATCACGGTCATGCAACCACGGTCGTCCAAGAAGCAAGTGACAAGTGTCCATCGGCACCACATCACACTCAACATCATCTTGATATGTCCCTACTGAAATTGGTATTCGCATGCTGCTAATCACATTAATTGCGTCACAATCATTCAGCCATTGCATGCGGTATGGATGTGGGTGACGTTTTGTTTGCAATTGAAGCTTCTCGACCATCCCCGTGCTTGCAATATTGCTACAGCTGCCACTATCAACAATCACTCGACATATCTTTGAGTTGATAAGGCAACGCGTGTGGAAAAGATTATGTCGCTGCCCCTTTTCCTCCTCCACAACTTGGGCGTTAAGTGAACGACATACAACCAAAGCTTCTCCATCAAGTCCCTCACTAGATAAAATAGTTCCTCCTACTTCCCAACCTTGCTCCTATTCCACTTCATCATTGCCACCTTCATGGTCACTGTCAGACTCCCATTCACCTCGTTCATTGAGGATCATAGTTCTTTTGCTGGGACATTCCGAAGAAATATGACCTCTTCCTTCGCATTTGTGGCATTGAATGTCGCTGTTGCGTGTAGAACTCTTTTCTGGAGGTGGAGCAGAGGATACTCCTGCTATAGCTGATGGCCTCTTATCTTCATTGCGAATAGCAGGTGAGGAAGCCGTCGAGGCATGTGGGTGCCTAGGTGGTGCGCCCTCAAATTGAGAACCATATGGATGTTGTGTTCGCTGCCATGAGCGTGTGGTGGTGCAGCCTTGGAAACCACAAGTACGACCATTACGCATATTCTTCTTCTCAACTCTTATAGCTTGATGTACCAAATCTTGTATTGTATCATAAGGAAACATCTCCACAAAATCTGATATTTCATCATTCAGCCCATGTAAAAATCTTGCCATTTCCGCCTCATCATTTTCATGGGTTCTTGTCTGAATCAGCAACACCTCCATCTCTTTATAGTACTCCTCAACAGTGCGGGAACCTTGAGTGAGCCCCTGCAACAGCTTGTACAATTGCCTCTCATAGTATGATGGAACAAAACGGCGCCTCATGACTTACTTCATCAAGGTCCAGCTGCGGATATGATTATTGCCTGACATCAACCGATCGTCTTGCAGCTGATTCCACCATGTAAGAGCATAACCAGAGAACTCCATAACAGCAAGATCAACTCTCTTAGCTTCAGAAAAACCATGGATGCGAAAGATTTAGTCACACTTCTCTTCCCACTCAATATATGCATCCGGGTCCTCTTTTCCCGTGAATGATGGCTCATGTAGCTTCACTCTCGCTTGGTTGTCACGGTCATCCTGATCACGACGGTCATAACGATGACCATTGCGACCAAAAACAGCACCACGATGAGGCGGGGAGTAGGGTTCATAGTCCCCCATGCCTTCATCTTCGTCACCATGCTTGGAGAGATCTTCAAGGAAGATGGCATCATCATCATGTGTCCCTCGTCGCCGGTGATCAGCAGCAAACCCGCGGGGGTCATGGCCTCGCCCCCGAGCCCACTGCCGCTGTTAGCTTCGCCGCCACACACGCCACTACTGTCGCTTGTGTCTGAGCCCACATACGTGCTCCTGGAGTTGCCAGGAGTCCAACGCACGCACACCCACATCCCCTAGTGCCCCTAGCTCCGGTTATGCTTTCGCCCGCACGCCGCCGCCGCTCCACTCGTTGTCGTCGTCCCTGTGGACCACTCCCAGCCGCTCCGCGACCACCAATCGACGCGGGTGAGTCCTAGCTATGGAATGAGCCTGTCCGCGCATCGAACAACCCCCCCCCGCAACACCAATCCCGACCACGGCCGAGCTCCGGCCGCTTCTCAGCTCGGCGCCGGCGACATCTCCGGCCACATCGGGACGAACCGCTCATGCCAGTAGATGTGCCTCTTCGCGCTCGTTCGAACGAGCCCAAGCGCGAATGAATCCATGCCCTGTGCACGTTTTCCGGTGAATTTTGGCGGGTCAGCGTCGTGTATTTGGTCGCCGGCGGCGAGAGCCGGCCGCGCTGACCTAGCCTGGCCCGGGGCCACCCCCTGGGTCACTGCCCGGTGGGACCCACGGGCCCGATTGACCGCGTTGACTCAGGTCAACGTGCTGACTGTGCACCCCAAGTCACTACCAGTGGGGCCCACATCCCCAAACTTATTGAGACCGAAATTAATTAATTAATTTAATTAGTTACACTAAGTAGACACTGATGTGTGGGTCCAGTAGGTTAATTTGTTAAATTTGATTAGTTTTAAACTATGTCAAACCCACTATCAATGACAGGTGGGGCCCAAACATCAGTTTGACCAGTCAACTGGCTGGTTGACTGCTGACGTCGGGATGACGTCATGCTGGCGCAATATGTTCTTTTGTATTAATAATAATAATAATAACTATTTAAAACTTTGAAAATTAATATAAAATAAACCGTAACTTGGATGAAAATACTTTGTACATGAAAGTTGCTCAGAACGACGAGACGAATCTGAATACGTAGTCCGTTCATCCGCCACACATCCCTAGCATAGCGAACTTGCAACATTCCCCTCTGGTTCGGCTGTCCAAAAATGACAAACATCGGGAATACTTTCCCAGATGTTTTTCCCCTTCGCCGGTATCACCTATCCCTACGTTAGATCACCCATGGCACCGCGTATTGCCATTTTATGCTTTGTGATGTTTTGATTGCTCTGTTATTTATTGTGTTCCCCCTCCATTACTTCTTTCCAATAGACCCCGAGATTGTTGCCGATACCCCTGTGATCGACTACATCGACGAAGACCCCTCCTTGCCAGAGCAACCAGGCAAGCCCCCCCTTGATCAACCTGATATCGCCTACTCCTTCTCTCTACTGCTTGCATTAGAGTAGTGTAGCATGTTACTCCTTTGGGTTAATCCTATTCTGCTGCATAGCCTGTCTTTGCTACTACTGTTGTTACCTTTACCTGCAATCCTAAATGATTAGTATATGATGCTAGTTTATCATCAGTGACCCTACACTCTTGTCCGTCTGCCATGCTATATTACTGGGCCATGATCACTCGGGAGGTGATCACGGATATACACTATACTATACTATTACATTACTTATGTTACTGTTCGGAGATGGGGGCTGAAGGGGCAGGTGGTTCCATCCAGGTAGTGATGGGCCTGAGTTCCCGACAACCCCCTGATGATTACTTTGTGGCGGAGCGACAGGGCAGGTTGAGCCCCACCTAGGAGAGAGTTGGGCCTGGCCCTGGTCGGCGTCCGCGGTTACTTCAAAATAACATGCTTAACGAGATCTTGGTATTTGATCTGAGTCTGGCCACTGGCCTATACGCACTAACCAACTACGCGGGAATAGTTATGGGCACTCGACATCGTGGTATCAGCCGAAGCCTTCTTGACGTGAGCGACTGAGTGGTGCACGCCGGGTTGGACCGCGTAACGCGACTTCCTTTGTAATGGAGGTTGCTGGGTCTGCTCACCGGCCGCCCACGCAACGTGCAGGTTTGCAATGGGCGATGGGCCCAGACCCCTGCGCCATAGAATTTAGACTGGCGTGCTGACCTCTTTGTTGTGCCTAGGTAGGGCTGCGACGTGTTGATCTTCTAAGGCCGGGCATGACCCAGGAAAGTGTGTCTGGCCAGAGGGATCGAGCGTGTTGGGAAATGTGGTGCACCCCTGCAGGGAAGTTTATCTATTTGAATAGTCGTGTCCCTCGGTAAAAGGACGAATCAGAGTTGTACCTTGACCTTATGATAACTAGAACCAGATACTTAATAAAACACACCCTTCCAAGTGCCAGATACAACCCGGTGATCGCTCTCTCACAGGGCGACGAGGAGAGGATCGCCGGGTAGGATTATGATATGCGATGATACTTGGTGAACTTACCATCTACTCTCTTCTATATGCTTCAAGATGGAGGCTGCTAGAAGCGTAATCTTCAATAGGACTAGCTATCCCCCTCTTATTCTGGCATTCTGCAGTTCAGTCCATAGTTACTACCCTTTTCATTGATACCAATGCATATGTAGTGTAGATCCTTTCTTGCGAGTACTTTGGATGAGTACTCACGGTTTCTTTCCTACTTCTTTTCCCCCTTTTTCCGGTTACTGCGATCATATGATGGAGTCCAGGAGCCAGAGGATCCCGAGGATGATTCTACGTGGAATTCGACTTCGAGGAATACTTAGGAGGTCCTAGGCAGGAGGCCTTGCATTTTCGATCGTTGCTACTTTTGTGCTCCATCACTACTATCATATCCCAAATTCATGCAACTATGTCAACGCACACACATCGTCCGGCTACTCCATCGCTACTTTCGAAACGTGCCATCGGACTACCAAAATTTGACATGTTTGGCTATGGTGGAGATCATCCACGACTTCCCTTGCCCTTCCCGGCGCCCTTGTCGTCCTTCCCGTGGAAATACCGGTAGATGACGTGGTAGGGATTGAGCCGGATCTGCTCGTCGCCGAAGCTGTCCTCGTCGCCGTTGTCCTCCTTTTCCTCCTTCGGTGGCAGTCCGGCCATGGCACGGAACACCCGGTTCTGCTCCCGCGCAGGGACGCGCGTGTTTCTCCGTTGTCGTTTCTTCACAATGCGGGAGCGGATGACTTCCTCCTCTACGGCCGCCCGCATCGCCGCATTAGCCGTCTCCGCCGCTACCATTTCCGTCGCGATACAGGCCTCGGCGGTCCTTATCCTCTCCTTCCCACAGCGGGCTACCCGTTCCCGGTGGGACTCATATAGTCTGCCCGGGCGGTGATGGGGAAGGAGAGATTTTCCGGCCGTCGAGACTGCGATTATCCAGTCCCAGAGGACCCGAGCACCCGTTGAGCCGACGCCATAGAGTCGCGCTGGACAAATCCGTCCATTGGCTGGGCGCTGTCCTCTCGGGAGAGGCGGAGTGCAATGCAGACCGCCACTGCCTCCTCCAACCCGGACGATTGATACCCCTGTCGACGGATTCGGACTGGTCGGAGTCAGATCAGTTGCCCGCCATGCCAGAGACGGCCGAAAATCGCTGGAGGTGAGCTCGGGTGATGGATGGAGTGGAGTGTGAAGTGGCTAGGGTTTGATCCGACGAGTGAATAGGGACGAACATATGTGGGTCGGGTGGGTCAGCGTGGGCTAGCTTCGACATGGCGGGCGTCCCTATATCCGCTCTATATTTAGACTGGATAAGAGGGATACCGGTCAGTCCGGACATTTAAAGCATGTTTGAGACGTCCGTCTAAGTCGAAATTTCTTGACCGGATAGTGACCGAGGGGTCCGCGCGGGCATGAGAGGAGGGTTTGAGGCGCATGACTGCTCTAAGTCGCCGTCAGTACATGGTTCGACATGTCATTTTACTTTGGTAACCAGGGAAATGAATGTTTTTTCGGGAACATCCAAATCAAAGATGCTATCGCCACTCGCTAGGAAATAAACTCCGGTCTGTGCTGGCGTCGTAGAATGTTGAAGTTAAAAATCAACGAGACTTCTCCGTACTTTGGTCAAAGATACCGTAGAAACCTTTGCTTAAAAAAATCCCGCTTGCCACCTACAATCCCGGGGCTGACAAGTTCCGTTAGAATATAGGAGCATTGCAGGTTCTTGTTCTTAAGCAACCGACTGACCCGAGCTTGAGACCGGAGCTCCTCCCCACGGCGTCCTTATTTTACTTCCAGATTTGTGTATTCGCAAGCCACACCAAACACCGGAGCAAAACCAACAAACCACTAAGCTTTGTTTAAAACTGAAAACCAAAACACCCAGTTAGTGCCATGCAACAGGCCACGTGATCTTCCACGGAACGTAGCAGTAGTACCACGACAAGCAGTAACGCAATCGAAACCCGGCGCCCGTGGCCGGCACGTTCGACGGAAATTTCCATCCACCTTTCATCATCGTGGAGCCATGCTATGCATCTGTAAATTGCCCGCGAACCAAGCAGGCCTACGGGTCTAGTGCTAGCTCCCGCTCGGCCCACTTCCAAACTTGCCACCGCCGCGCGGGAGTACGCCCGAGCCAGTCCACCCTCCACCCACCGCCAGCGCCACAGCTTTTGTCTTGGCCGCTGCCGCTGCCGCTGCTTTTACCACTCCCGCCACGCCCCCCAACGCCCCAGGAAACCCGTGTCGCGGCCTCCGTGCCGCTCCACCTGCTGCTTTTTCCACCGCGGGCCCCGCCCGCGTGCCCGCCCCAGTCCTCACTCCACACTGCGCCGCACCGTTTCGAAACCGTTCGCGCCGCGCCGCCCGGCTCTATTTATGGGATCCCAGCCCGGACGCCAGAGCACAGCACATCCCCACCGCGCTCCACCCACCCCCGCCGGCCTCACCGCGCACCAGGCAGCCGCTCCACCGTGCCGATGGCGCCCGCCCGAGCAGCCCTCCTCGCCTTCCTCGTGGCCGCGCTGCTCCCGCTCGCCCTGTCCCGCGGGCAGGGGCGTGGCCCGCACCTGCCGGGGCACGGCCTGGTCCACCGGCACGGGCCTGGCATCGGTCACCACGCCCACGCGCCGCTCGGCGGTGGCGCCTGGGCCTCCGCGCACGCCACCTTCTACGGCGGCGGTGACGCCTCCGGCACCATGGGTACGTGCAGTAAACACCGTCACTCACAGCATTGTACTAGTACTGTTTCTTGGTGCATCTTGGATGCCGCTCGCTGCCGGTGCTCACCGTCTGCTCGTGCGCGTGTGCAGGTGGGGCGTGCGGCTACGGGAACCTCTACAGCACGGGGTACGGCTCCAACACGGCGGCCCTGAGCACGGCACTCTTCAACAACGGCCTCAGCTGCGGGGCCTGCTTCGAGGTGCGGTGCGACCCCGGCGGCACCGAGGCCGGCGCGCCGCACGCCTGCCTCCCCGGCTCCACCGTGGTGACCGCCACCAACTTCTGCCCGCCCAACTTCGCCGAGTACTCCGACGCCGGCGGCTGGTGCAACCCTCCCCGCGCCCACTTCGACATGTCCCAGCCCGTCTTCCAGCGCATCGCGCTCTACCGGGCCGGCATTGTCCCCGTCTCCTACCGCAGGTTCGCCCCCTTCCGTCACGCATTACTACTACCCTTGCCTGCCCAAGAACTGTTAAGGGAGTTGACACTGACGGTGGCGTGGATCTGGTCGTGCAGGGTGGCGTGCCAGAAGAAGGGCGGCATCCGGTTCACCATCAACGGCCACTCCTACTTCAACCTGGTGCTCGTCACCAACGTGGGCGGCCCCGGCGACGTGCACGCGGTGTCCGTCAAGTCCACGCGCTCGGGGTGGCAGTCGCTCTCCCGCAACTGGGGGCAGAACTGGCAGAGCAACGCGCTGCTCGACGGGCAGGGCCTCTCCTTCCGCGTCACGGCCGGCAACGGCCAGTCCGTCGTCTCCAACAACGCCGTGCCGCGCGGCTGGTCCTTCGGCCAGACCTTCAGCGGCGCCCAGTTCCACTGAGCGCCCGCATCATCCATCCGCCGAAGCAGTACTATCTTGTAGTAGTAGTGGTCAGTAGTGGTCGTCGTCAACCTCCCGACTGGAGCGTGCTGGGAAGCGCCATGGTTTTATGATGGTTCTTCCACAAGCGTCCGACGCTCTTCGGGGATTCGAGGCTGTAGCAGGTAGTTAGGCCTAGTATTATCATGGGCTTTTAATTGTCTGGTTAGCGTGCGTGAGTGAGTGAGTGAGTGGTAGCTGAAGCCTAAAGCATTTGAACGAGGTTTTGGCTAGGATGGCAGCGGTGGTAAAGGCTTGGCTTGATTAACCGACGCCGCCTTGTATCACCCGCCTGTTTAGCGAGTGGGCCTCTTGGGTGGTGGCCTTTGTCTCGTGGATGTTTTCGTGTGTGGTGTGTGCTTGGCTGTGATGTAACCTCAGACCGAGTTAATTTAAGCCTCTGGCTTTTGCATGTTTTACTTCCTCCTCTTCTGAGCAATGTAAGTATTTAACTCTGATGAAGACAGCAGTGCTTGTCCCATCTTGTAATTTTATTGCGCTGCTGTCTTCTACTCGCAAATGAGCTCACCTTCAAACGGAAGCAGACAACTTTTCTGGTCGATTTCTGAACATTTCGTTTTATTCTTGGTCGTCGGTGCGAGGCCGAGCATTATAACATGAAACATCACTATCCGTTGGTCGAAGAATCAACTGCAGAACCCTGCTAAGTAGTTTTTTTTTTTGCGGGGCTTAAGTAGTTATCCAGTAAGAAATAGCATCAGCAGCAGAGGTGAAGTTTTGAGACACAAAACAAGAAGCCACGGGAGTAAGGGAGTTCTCCAATAAAAATAGAATCAGCAGGGAAGGTGGTGTTTGAGACACAAAACGAGAAGTGAGGCTTCTCTCGTGAACAAACAACATACTCCACCTAAGAGCATCTACAGCTCGGAGAACCAAACCCTCGTCGAATACCGGAGCGGCCAAACCCTCAAATGCTCGAGCGAATCCAACCAGTCATAAATTTCGACCTGAGACACAAGTCTCAAACATCCGGACTGACAGGCTCCTCAAATGCTCGAGCGGCCCAACCGGTCATGAAATTTCGACCCAGACAAACGCCTCAAACGTCCGGCCTTACTGGCATCACTGATATCCAGCCCAAATATGAGAGCTCCCGGGTGTGTCTGCCACGTCGGACCCGGCCCAGGCTGGCCCACCCGACCCCACATATATTTGCCCCCAATCCGATCATCGGACCAAATCCTAAACACCTCACACTTTCCTCCCATCCACTTCCTCTATCACCTGAGGTCATACTCGGTGATTTTCGGCCATCTCCGGCATGGCACGCAGCGGATCTGATTCCGACTAGTCCGGATCTATCGACCGGGGTATCATCCCGTGAGGGTTGGACGAGGCAATGTCAGTCCGCATTGCACTCCACCGCTCCCCGGAGGACAGCGCTTGGCCGCCGAACAGATCTGTCCGCCATGACTCCATAGCGTCGGCTCAACGGGCGCTGGGTCCTCTGGGGCTGGATCATCGTGGTCCCGGCAGCAGGAAAATAACTCCTTCCCCATCACCGATCGGAAAGACTATGAGTCCCACCGGGAAGGGTGAAAGAATCGATATGGTTGACTAGAGGGGGGGGGGTGAATAGGCAACTAACAATTTTTTGCTTTTCTTTAACAATTTAAATTTTGCATCAAAGTAGGTTGTCTAGATATGCAACTAGGTAAGCAACCTATATGATGCAACAAGGATAGGAACACAAGCAAGCAAGAGATATAACACAAATAAGCTTGCACAAGTAAAGGCACGAGATAACCAAGAGTGGAGCCGGTGGAGACGAGGATGTGTTACCGAAGTTCCTTCCCTTTGAGGGGAAGTACGTCTCCGTTGGAGCGGTGTGTAGGCACAATGCTCCCCAAGAAGCCACTAGGGCCACCGTATTCTCTTCACACCCTCACACAATGCGAGATGCCGTGATTCCACTATTGGTGTCCTTGGAGGCGGCGACCGAACCTTTACAAACAAGGTTGGGGCAATCTCCACAACTCAATTGGAGGCTCCCAACGACACCATGAAGCTTCACCATAATGGACTATGGCTCCGCGGTGACCTCAACCGTCTAGGATGCTCAAATACCCAAGAGTAACAAGATCCGCAAGGGATTAGTGGGGAGAATCAAATTTCTCTTGGTGGAAGTGTGGATCGAGGCCTTCTCAACCACTCCCGAGCAAATCAACAAGTTTGATTGGCTAGGGAGTGAGATCGGGCGAAAATGGAGTTTAGAGCAACAATGGAGTTTAGGGTTGGAAGAGATAAGTCAACGGGGAAGAAGGGGACCCCTTTTATAGTGTGAGACAAAGATCCAACCGTTATACACCTACCAGCCCGTGGCCAGCGGTACTACCGCTCCAGGCCAGCGGTACTACCGCAGGGCCACGCGGTACTTTCGCTTGCTGCCAAGCGGTACTACCGCAAGGTCACGCGGTACAACCGTGCAGGCCCGCGGTAGTGCCGCAGCACCAGCAACAGCTAGGGCAGACCTATAGCACAAGTGCTGAGGGCGGTACTTCCGCGAGCGCGGTACTACCGCTCCCCCTTGCGGTACTACCGCAAGGCAGGATTCCCCTAGCCAGGAAATAAGGAAACATCCGTGCCTACTTCAGCTGAAAAACGGAAAAAGCAAAAACCCGACACAGTACTACCGCAGAGGGGTGGTACTACTGCCTTACAGCTGAGCACGGTGCTACCGCGGAAGGGTTGCAGTACTACCGTGGTAGGCGCGGATTTAAAAAATTACATCCGCCCCTACTACCGCGAGGGAGCGGTACTAGCCTGGTGGGCCACGGTAGTGGAGCTCCAGGGAAGCGGTAGTACCGTGGGCACCTGCGGTACTACCGCACCGCAACACGGTACTACTGCTGGTGCCTACGGTACTACCGCTCACCTGGGAGCAGTACTACCGCGAGCCAACACAGCAGCCAGAAACAAGGTGACGAGATAACAACGGAGGATGCTCCAAGGTGCAGGGGAAAGGAGGGGACTAGAAAGAGACGTGTACGTGATGATTCCACCCAAACCTTTTTGACGCGGACCCCCTCTTAATAGTACGGCTTACCTACGACTCAAGTCCACCAAAAAAAACGTAGAAAAGACGCCGTCTTCAACAGTCTTTGAGGGGCACCAAACCGTCTAGTGCCTAGCGATGAAACGTCTGGAAAAGTCAAGGCACACGATTAGTCCGCAAACGCATTGTCATCAATCACCAAAACACCTTAGGGATAAATATGCCCTTACAATCTCCCCCTTTTTGGTGGATTGATAACAATACAGGATTTGCACAAGAGAATTAATATTAAGCAAACGCAAACCCCTCCTCTCTAGAATATAGACGGGCTCCCCTTAGATGTGTGCCAACTAGATGGGTGCTTTGGACTGCACGACACACATACTAGGATCAAAACCCCCCCTATATTATAGAGACAAGGCATATCTTGCAAAAGTAAGGCTAACACTTGACAAGATAGCACAAACAAGTTAACTAAGATAGAATAGAGTGCATATGTCTTACACCATATGAAGGATAAGTCTCGAGGGCACAAACCAAACAAAGCAAACGAGGTTCAAACGACAAAGCAAACACACCGCAAACACACCAAGCATGACATAACGCAAATCCCTACACTCTCTCCCCCTTTGGCATCGAGACGCCAAAAAGGCAGAGAGGACACCTACACAAACGGGGTGGCTCAGGCAGAGAAGTCATCCCACTGCTCCTCGTGCTCCTCGTCAGACTCAGCGGCGGGGACGGTCTCCTCGATGTCCTCCTCAGAACTAGTCCACTTGTATCCCTGCTTCGCCATCCATGCAGCCTCTGGCGTGATGGAATCCTCAGAACCACCAGATAGATCCTCTCCAAAGAGCTTCATGACCTTCTTGTCGCGGCGGCGACTCTCCTTGTCTGCCACGTGAGTCATGTACTGTCCCTTCGCCTGCATGCAGAAGAGAGCCTTCATCTTGTCCTTTAACTTCTTGGCCCACGACGGCTCAGAGGAAGGTGTGGAAGACCTAGCAGCACAGTCCTCAGCAACATTCTCTGCACCAGCCTCCTCCTCACCAACACCCCTCCTAGCAGCAGATGCCTCGGCACGGGTAGTAGTGTTGGCCCAGTTGGGCTTGATGCGGAGACTAATGGACTCATGCCGAATCCAGTCTGGAGCGAGGAAGTCATCACCAGGGTATATCTTCTCCCAAGTTGTGAAGAGCAACAGAAACAGGTACGGTCCATAGATAGGTACCTTGCGGGTGAACACTGCAAACCGAAGGTCACACCACATGATGTGTGAGACATCAAGTGGCTGAGTCTGAGACGAACGTGCCTCCGCCCACAGGAGCAGCATGTCGACTAGATAGGAATGAACCTTGTCCTTGTCGCCAATGCGTGGGAACAGAGTGTTGCGGAAGATGCGATGCCATTGCCGGACTGCCACCGAAGGAGGAGGAGGACAACGACGGCGAGGACAACTCCGGCAACAAGCAGATCTGTCTCGATCCGTATCACGTCTTTGACCGGTACTTCCGCGATAAGAATGACAAGGATGCCGAGAAGGGCAAGGGCAACCGTTGATGATCTCCACCATAGCCAAGCATTTCAAATTTTGATAGTCCGATGCCATGTTTAGTTAGTAGTGATGGAGTTACCGAATGATGTGTGTGCATCGACGTAGTTGCATGAGTTTATATGGATTTGAGATATGATAATTGACGTGTCGAGATGTCAATTGCATTATTTGAGATGTGAGTGGTTAGTGTCCGCGAACGCGGCCGGGCGCGTCCGCGGGCGTTTGAGGGGCTGAATTTGCCCATCACGGCTGTAGGTACTATAATGCCAACAACAATGCAATGATTCATGGGACACCCGTTTGGGTGGGCTAAGCGGACGACCGTGTCCGTTTGGGTACCCTCGTTGCCAGTTTTTTTATCCGAATGATCCAAACAGATGAAATGGTGTCATGTGTTGGAGTTGACCTAAATCTCAGCTGGGTTAGCAAAAGATATTGGTCTAGTTTTCGTTTATAAAATTTCCTAGTTGTACCAGCAAGCGCACCCTTGCCGACGAATACAACGTGGAAGATAGTACGTAGACAGGGCATCATTGCCGACGAATGCAACATGGAAGATAGTACGTGGATGATCAACGAAATTAAACGTACATACAGGAAACAGACATAAAATCCACACAATCCAGCCCAAAAGAGCATCACAGCTCATCATAGTTCTAAACTAAAATTACTAAAACCTGAAATGAAGACGAAGAGGGTAGAGCTTCTTCAACACTTCTCTCTCGTCCTTTGCCCTTCCGGCCACCGATGCGGTTGTAGCCGTCCGTCTAGGAATCAACGGCGAGAGGGGGATGAGGGTGGTCGTCGGAGTCGTAAGTGATGTTGAAATTGTCACGCGAGGACAACAAGAAGTGGACCATCCTCCACACGACGTGGTTCTGCTGCCTTATGAGCTTTCGCCGCTCTCGCGGCCGTCGTCGCCTCCTTCTTTGATTGCTCGATACCTAGTTGGAGGGCCTTGGCATTCTTCCGACGAAGCCGGCAGACGTCTATCTCTGCCGTCGTCAGTGATCAGCGGTTGACGGTCGCTAGGAGCTCCTCCTCATCAGGCAAAGCCGATAGTCCGCGTCGGTGGCGCGAGGACTGTCCGGCGCTTTTGGTGCCGCAACCCTCTCCCTTACCCACTGCCTCTCGCGGTGGGTGTCGTGCACCTCCGATTCGGGCGTCCATGTTTCCAGCGTCGACGACGCGGGCACAAGCACCCACCAATGTCGTTGAGGAGCAATGTCCGGACGAGTAGGAGGGCGGGGGATCAACGGCGTGGAGCGGGCCAACCTTGCGGTGATGCGCATGTTGCAGGGTGGCCCACGCTGACGTACACATTGCGGTTGCTGGCGACTGGGGACAGAGCAGAGCCGGAGATGCCTTCTGTGTCGATAGGCGATCGCTATATTGCAATTTCAGACGGACAACTCTTCCTTGTTGCCCTCAGCCTTGCGGACGAAGGCATCCTCGTCGTCGTCGTGGCAGTGGTTGGCTCCATCGTTTCCACCGCTGCCGCTGCCGGTGCTTGACATTGGGACGGAGAGGGGAAGGGGAACCGACGAGGAGTGAAGGGGAATCGACGTAAAGCAGAGTCTCTTCGTCGTGAGAGTGAAGTGGCGCTAGGGTTTACTCCGAATGAGAATTTTAGTGTCGATGGAGTGGGGTTGGCGCGGGCCATGGTGGGCCACCGGGGGGGTCCGGTCTTTCATAAACTTGTTTCAAATTTGAGCTGAACATGAGTGATGTCGAACAGTCCAAACATCTAAAGCCGGTTTACTTTTTTACCTGTCAAGGACTTGCTATCTGCCCGGGCGGGTTCGGGGAGCCCGGGTGCAAGATTCTCTTAGGCCAACTCCATCGTGCGACCCTATCATGTCTGGCCCCGTCCGTTTGGGGTAAAACGGACAAACCAGATGGCCCAGCACGCGGGCGCAAAAGGACTTTTGTCCGCTTTGTGTCCGCTTTCGACCCATCACCGTCCCAAGTTTGCGCGTGGGAGAAACCAACCCCCCCCCCGCCCCATTTGGCGCCATTTCCCCAAACCCTCCCACGTCCCTCTCGCCGCCCCCTCTCTCCCCCGTCCATGGCCGACGCCCCGCCGAATTCCGACGACATGGCCATCGACCCGCCCACAAAGGTGAAGAAGAAGGCGGGCAAGGCGCAAAGGAAGCCGCGGTCGGAGTGCACACCGGAGGAGATTGCCAAGCTGGACGTGGAATCGGCAAAGATGAGGGAACGGAGAGCAGTCGTCAAGGTCAATACCGCCGCGGCCAAGTTCGCCGCCTAGCGTGATGCAATGGAGGCCACACGGCGTAAGGCCACGGTCGACGAGGAGGACATCATCAACAAAGCGCACGCCCTCCTCATGCTTGGCATGGGCCGTCCGGCCGGGTTCCCTACAGCGGTCGTCGGCCCGGCGAGCACAGGCTCGTCGGTCGCCCGACCTCCGCACTGCCAGTCGCAGACCGTGCCCATGTCGCCCGGCTGTCGTCCGCCAAGGCACGACGGCCAGACCCGTTTCTCGGGGTCGCCTGATGTGGGCTTGTTCGCGTTGTCCACACCGTGCCCTGCGGCCGTCATCGACCTCAACGTCACGCCTGGGTCAAGCAGCAGCGGCCAGCCGTCGGTCGAGATGCAAAGAAAGCAAGCACACGCACAGTTCATGGGCACCATGCCGGCCCCCGCGTCTTGTTTGACGGAATGCCAACACCAACACCAATGGTCGATGACCCCTTCTACAACCAGTACATGGAGGACGTGATCTTCGAGGGTGGGCATGGCCGTGACTACGACCCCGAGGAGACCCAAAGTCAGGATGGCCGCGCCCAGTATGTCCCCGATGAAGAGGCCGACGACCGTGCTGACTACGACCATGGTGACTCGTGGCATGAAGACGATGGCATCTATGTCGAAGGTGATGGTGATGAGGAAGAAGGCAATGACGTTGGTATTAGTGGCGAGCCATTGTTCATCGACGAGCTCACCCAAAGAGAGGAAGCACAAAAGAAGAGGAAGAGCATTCGCACGGGTTCATATACACAAGATGAGGACAAGTTGATATGCCAAGCTTGGATGGAGATTAGCCAAGAATCGAGGACCGGCGCGCAAAAAAAAAGGGCATTGTTTTTTGGACGAGAGTCCACAAAACATTCCATGAAAGGAAGATGTTTGAGCCCTACCAAATTACAAGCAACCGTGGCATCGGCTCGATTCAAAAGAGGTGGTTGTTCATCCAACAAGTGTGCGACAAGTATTGCGCCGCATTTGAGAGCGTTGAAGCACGACCCGTGAGTGGTCTCGGTGTTGGGGACATGGTATGCTCTCCTCTTCCTAGCCCTTTCCTTGCTACGGCCATGAGACTTCGGCCGTGTATATGTTTGCATGTTCACTTGTTGTTGATCATGTCATGTAGGCATTTCAATCTTTGGAGGCATTCAAGGCCCGGCACAATGACAAGCCATTCACTCTTACGCATTGTTCGACGATCATCAACAATTGCCCTAAGTTCAAGGACCAATACCGTGAACTACAAAGGAAGAGAGGACTGAAGACGGCCAAGTTCGCCGGAGGTGGAGATGGCGAGGCGTTGAAGAGGCCGAGGGGCAAGACCAACTCCAAGGTTGACGACGTACGTGATGCCTCATCCATGGCATTGCATGACACTTTGATGGCATGATGTCTCAAAAGGATGTGAGGGACGAGAAGAAGCGGCAAAGCAAGGACGAGCAAATGAAGAAATACCTAGACCTTCAAAGAAAGAAGCTTGAGATGGAGGAGGCGGCCAAGAGGAGGAAGATCGACATGGAGGAGGCGGCCCGGCAAAGGCAGCTTGACATGGAGGAGGCGGCCCGGCAAAGGCAGCTCGACATCGAGGCCGACAACGTCAAGGCCAGGCAGAGGCAGCTCGACATCGAGGCCACCAATGCCGCCACCAAAGCGAAGGAGGAGGCCCTTGCGATATGAGCGTGGACTTGTCAAAGATGAGCGGGAAGACGACGGCTTGGTTCGAGGCCAGGCAGAAGGAGATGCTCTACGCCGAAGGTCTGAACTAGGTCGTCCGATCGGCCGTGGCCGTTCTTTTTTGGAGGCTGGCATGGGTGTCGCCCGCCCGCTAGGCCACTGGCAGTGTGCCGGCGAGAAAAACATTCATTTTGGAGGCCGGCTGTGTTGCCGACGAGGACAACTATTCATTTTTGGAGGTTGGCTATGTTGCCGGCCGCTGGCTGATGCCGGCGATGGACGTGTAGGCCGTTGGCTCTGTTGCCGGTGTGATGAACTGGGCCGCTGGCCTGATGAACTAGGGCTTGACATTTGAAAGTTGTTCTTTAAAAAAATTAGATACGGATAGGATGGGGCAAACGGATGCAGCCGCGCGCTAAGCGCACGGCCACCGCATCCCAGGATACGCCCGGACACGACCCCATTGTCCTACCCAAACGGACAGAATCTGACAAAATAGACATCCGTTTGGGGTCGCACGGTGAAGCTGGCTTTGAGTGAGCAAGTATACTATTGCCATTAGATCTGTACTGTTTCTCATTAGGCCAACTCCACCGCGCGACCCTATCCTGTCCGCCCCCGTCCGTTTGGGGTAAAACGGACGAATAGCGCAGCCCAGCGCATGGCCTCAAGCGGACAAATGTCCGGATTCCGTCCATTTTCGACCCATCCCTGGCCCAAACTTGCGCTCGGTTTGGGGTGAAACGGACGCGCGCGGACGGCTTGGACGCACGCCCTTGTCCCCCCCTGGCCCGCCTGTCGGGGACACTAGCAGTCCCTCCGCTCCCAACGCTTCCACCCTCTCTCTCTCTCGCCCCACCCTGCCGCCGGCGCCGCCGCTATTCTCCGGCCGCCTCCTCACCGCGCAGCCTCCGGCCGTCCCTACCAAACCACTTCTCGACATGGCCGCCACCACGCCCGTGTTGTGGCTGTAGTTTTGGCCGTCGATCGGAGGTTTGGCCGTCGACGTCTTTGCCGGCCGCAGAGGGGACAGGACCGTCGGCGACGCAGCACGGATTTTTTTTCAAAACTATGTTATTTTTTGTAGCAATTTCGGAAACTATAGGACGTAATGCAAAAAAACCAAAACTAGTAGCCCGTCGGCCATTACTACTTTTCGGCCACAGTTAGGCTGAAGTAGTACTTTTCGGCCACAGTTAGGCCGAAGTAGTACTTTTCGGCCACAGTTAGGCCGAAGTAGTACTTTTCGGCCATCCCCTGGCCGAAAAGGTACTTTTTGGTCAACTCTAGGACGAAATAGACTTTTTGGTCTAGTCTAGGCCGAAAAGTCACTTTTTGGTCAACCCTAGGCCAAAGTTGCATGGCTCATGCTGAAATGTATTTTGTCGCCACCCGTTTCCCGCCCACCCCTTCCCGCCATATGTTTCCGCCACCCGTCTCTCGCCAACCCCTCCCCGCCAATCCCTTCCCGCCTTATTTTCCCGCCAATCCCTTCCCGCCTTATTTTCCCGCCAATCCCTTCCCGCCTTATTTTCCCGCCAATCCCTTCCCGCCTTATTTGCCCGCCAATCCCTTCCCGCCTTATTTGCCCACCAATCCCTTGCCGCCAACCCTTTCCCGCCATACCGCAGTTATTCTTTCCCGCCATTTTCTCCTCTGTATCTATAAAACCCACTTCAGGCGGAGGTGGATAAGCATTCCAGTGTAGTGCAGTCGAGATGTCCCATTATCCATTCGATCGTAGTTTTCACCCTGAGATGAGCAGCACTCTGCTGAGTCTAGCTACCGATTTCAGGATGGACAATAGGATAGTTCCATGGGACGAACTCACCGGTAGTGACACCATAATGAATGAGTTGGCTCACCAATTATGTAGGTCTGGGTGGCCTGAAAGGACCTATGAGGAGGTACGTCAAGAACTTCTTAGGTTGCATGAAAGGTTGAAGAAGGTGGTGGAGCCAAAGAGTGAAACTTTCAGAAGGACTGCAGAAAAGCATCCATTTTTATGGACTGAGGAGAGCGAGGACGGCGATGATATCTTCATGCTGCCGCTTCCGGGTTCTGCATCGTCGAAGGGCAAGAGTTCTGCATCGTCCAAAGGAAAGAGTTCTGCATCCGCGAAGGGCAAGAGTTCTGTATCGACCAAGGGCAAGAGTTCTGCATCGACGAAGGGCAAGAGGAGCGCATCGTCGAAGGACAAGAGTGCTGCATCAACAGAGGATGACGATGATGACTTCATGTAGTATGTAAGATGTATTCCAGTTGTACCGTTTTATTCAGATGTATTTGCATTATTAGTTTGTATTGTATTATTGTAGGGCATTATGTTCTATCTGAATTTCATTTTGTAGTATGTAAGATGTATTGCACAAGTTCAGCCGCACCGTTTAATTCAGATGTACTTGTATCTTAATTATCGGTTGTAGTCTATTTGGAAATGGAACTGAAATAAGAATGCGAATTAATAGTAATATGTCTCTCGCATACATAAAACAATATATATCTCCTGATCACATAGAAGCAAGTGCGATAGTAACACATACATGAAGCATGTCTCATACATAAATACTGACACACAGCTGCGAATAGTCTGAAACTAACATAGATAATGAGTCATACATAGATAGATAAGCATATCACTGCGGGGGACGACGACGAGTCTGGGTCTTCCTCGGACGAGGACCGGAAGGCGATAAGCGCTGAGGCGGTGGACGAGGCTCGCGATAACCACAACCATAGTTAACCTCGTCTGTCACGGTCTATGTCTCCTGCGTCGGTGGTGGTGGTGGAGTGTGAAACACTGTCTGCGAGAAGCCATAAATGTTTGTAGCTTGGTCATCATCCTCGCGGTCGCCCTCAAAGTACGAAGCACCACCACTAAGGATCGGTGACTGCTCTGAATGCATGAACGGTTGCGAATGGTTGCCGCCTGCGGTAAAGTAAAATTGATACAAATGCATGAACGAAGCACCACCAGTAAGCATCAGTGACTGCTGAGAATGCAAGAACGATTACTACATTGTTCAAAAGAATGTAGTGAGTAGTCTTACCTAGATTCATCTGTTGATGCCAGGAAGAGCTCCCTAGCTGTGAAGGAGGTGGCTCATGCCAGGAAGAGCTCGCTGGCTGTGAAGGAGGTGGCTCATGCCAGGAAGATCTCCCTGGCTGTGAAGGATGAGGTTCTGCACGGTGCGCAGAGGGTCGTGGTTCTGAACGGTGCACAGAGGGTCGTGGTTCTGAATGCTGTACAGAGGGACGTGGCGGACGATGTGCTGGAGGAGGAAGTGCAACATCCGAAGTCCGTCTACACGTAACAGCTGCGTAAATACCGCGTAGCTTGTCATCAAGACGCCTCAACCATGAGACGCCCTCTCGCGGTGGGATAGTTTCTCCCCTTTGAAAGCGCCGCATTAAAGCGGAAACCTCCTCTCGCGCCTGTAGTGTCAAGTCACCCTGTACACAAAGAGTGAACCAATTATATCCTTGTTGTATGATAGACACCATGAATAGACAACCAAGCGAATATGTCCAGATTAACAAAAGACTTAACATATGAGAACCAAGGCATTTACCGCGTGGTGTCTGGTTCCCACAACAGAGGCAGTTGGGTACATATCGCTGGTGAGAGGGTCTTCGATCTGATCAGGAGCAGCTGATGGAACCAAGTAGATCCTCGTTGTATGCCGGTAACGCTGCAGATACAACCCGAACATTTCCCAGTTAAAGGGCCGAACCTCACCCCAGATATTTGTCGCAGCGGTAGTCCATTCGTCAACGTAAGGGGTAATGCTCTGAATCCAATAAGCCATGGACTTGTTTCCTCCTAGGCGACTGTCCCTGAGATTGACATGCACGATACATGATTAGGTATATTATGAATGCAGAGCTGCCAACTAAAATAGTATTAGTACTTACTTGTGCACGTGGTCTGGCAAGTGTGGAATATCTGGAATCTCAGGCTGTTGATATAGACCGAACTGTCTCATCACCCTATGAAGAGACATCTCCTCAACCGTCACGTCGAACACCAACTTGGCCTTGGTCATCCAAAAGTGCCGATCTCTAGTGCACAATCCAGAAATCCCAACTGGGTACCTCGATGATATAGCCTGAGGCGAGTATGGCTCCCAAATAACTTGATCCTCGTGCAAACTATCAAACTGCGCCATGAAGGACGGGTAGCATCCCCTAACCTGAGTATGCGCAAATTGTCTCTGTGCATGACAACAAATAAGCATTAGTAATACTATTGAATGGCAAGAAATAATTGAATTAATTGTTACTTAATATAAAAGTACCTCTCGCCGTGTCCAAACAGATCCCATAGTAGGTAAGTCGCCGATAGCAGGCACATAAGTCCCAGCTAAGTCCTCCAAACCAAAAGGTTTATCAATGTAGACATAGGGTCGTCCAATAGGGAACCTCTCGTATGACCAAAGCTGCAACAATAATGGACATCCAACAAGACTAGATTTTCTAGACTTCAACAAGCAAGCTTTGCACAGGCCTCTGTACATAGTCGCTAACACAGCAGAACCAAAACTCCTCTGTAGAATATCCGCAGGGCAACGTGCTTCAGCTATCTCTCGTGCAATACCGATGAGTCGTGCATCGACAGTGGTCACGTGGTTCTCCGTAAACATTGTCTTGCCGAACAGCCAAAGAATATGTGCCTCTAGGGACCGGTCAATCTGTGCCTCCGACAACTAAACGTCGGGATGTCCTAACGAGACAATCTACATAGAAACGTAATAATTGTATGAACATCGGACAACTAAAAAACAACATTTGTTTAAGTGGTCGTGATGGTTACCTGAAACTGGCTCAACCATCTAAAAAGAGGTCCATGAGGATCGTTGTCTATAGCCCTAGCAGTCGGGACTGCAGCCAAAAAATGGGTCTGCATCGCTGCTTGCCACCCAGATTCTGCCTCTAAGGGACCTATGGCAGCACCGGCCAGAGGTAATCCCAACAAGTAAGACACATCCTGTAAAGTAGGCGCCATCTCTCCCCAAGGAAAGTGAAACGTATGTGTCTCTGGTCTCCATCTATCTACTAAGCAGGTAAGGAGTGACTTGTCGTAAGAGAAATGTTTCACTTGCCTCTTGTGTAACTGCAATGGTTCACCTGCCTCATCTAAGTCCGGACCATCAATCCACTCATCCAATGTACCCTCAACCAGCCGTGCCAAGGGTAGAAGTCCAGCCCAACTTAACCTACAAAATAAAGAGATTGTTAGCGGTTATGAAAAGTATGTCAAACATAGTAAGTCATTATATGGTCTCCATTATATGCACACATACCTATCAACCCATGAATCGTGTATCAGCCAGTTAGTCTTTGGGGTACGGGTGACCAACACGTCTAAGTTGTTGCCCGCTTCCGTAAGGGCGCCCCGGTGCTTTCTATCGATGTTACCATTAAGCAACGGATACGAAGACATATCTGCAATTCAAACAACAAATCTCAGGTGCAAATAAAACATAGTACGACATAGTACAAATTATAACATAGTCCTGACATATTACGAATTAAAACATAGTCCTGACATATTACATATTAAAACATAGTCCTGACATATTACAAATTAAAACATAGTCCTCACATATTACAAATTAAAACATAGTCCTGACATATTACATATTAAAACCCACTACGGCACATTATATAGCTTGTGAGTTATTTCTTCCTCATCCGCCCCTTCGGCCTCGACTGCCACGACCACGTCCGCCTCTTGCTCCTGTTGTCGCAGCCGTCGATGTGGAAGCACTCGTCAATGCGGAAGCACCATCTTTGTTTAGGTCGGGACAATATTTCATCCTATGCCCATAAGCCACGCATAACAAACATTGTCTGGTTGCTCCACCAGCTTCAGACTGGTCCATATCATTCCGGATGCGACGGGCCTTTCGTCTGCCCCTACTTGTTCGCCGAAGGTCTGGATGCGGGATGTATACTCTCTCACCGTCGTTTACCTTGTTGAAATTGCCGACGACTCTAAACCCTGTCATCTCGCCTGTCCAGGTGTTGAGCACTGCCTCTTTTAAATAGTATGGGGACACGAAGGATATAGCATCCAACTGAATCTGGCCACAGGCAGCCAACACATGAGAGCAAGGTAGGTGCAACAACTTCGGTTTGTTGCATGTACACTCACACGTTGGATATAATTTTGTTCCAATTTTTACCTCGTGTGTCTTCACCTCATTTCTAGAACCAAAACCATCGGTAGGAAGCTGAACCTCATACCTCCTTTCTTGATTCCCTATGAGTCTGACACTGTGCTTCTTTGCTTTCTCTATCTTCTTTGCCATGTATTCCATGACACGGCTACAATAAGGTGTGTTCTGATTATCTTCAATATGCTTCTTTGCTAACTCGTGCCTTTCTCTGAAATATCTCAAAGTGCCATGGAATACAGCCTCCACAATAGCTGTGAGTGGCAATGCTCTATTCCCTCTCAGCACAAAGTTATACACCTCTGCAAGATTGGTTGTCATGTGGCCATACTAGCTCCATGTGTGTCATGCAGCAAAGACCAATTCATTGGAGGCTCTTTCTCTATCCACTCAGAAAAATTCTTTATTGCCCTTCCCTTCTTTCTCTTAGTATTAGGAGGGTCAATTGCTGGCAAGTCACAAAGACCAACTGGCTCCTCTAGCTCCGCGATGAGTGCTGCTAATTTAACCTGATCTTCTTCCATTTTCTTCCTTGCATGGACCTGCTTCTTAGTAAACTCATCTAGTTTTGACCAAATAAATTCATATTTCCGCTGCTGGCTCTGCTTGCATAATTTTTTGAACAAGTTCATCAACCGCTTGTTCTTGAACTGTGAGAAAAAATTAGCCCCAAGATGGCGCATGCACCACCGGCTCTGCAAGTCCCTCCAAGGTGTTGGTTCGTCATCTGCTGGATTACGAAGTGTCTTCACGGCCTTCAATATACCAGCATGTCTGTCATGAATGACACACACGTTTGGTCGGTCCTTCACGATGGCAATTTTCACTTGGCGGAAGAACCATACCCAGCTGAGAAAGTTCTCACCCTCCACAAATGCCATGGCAAGTGGGATGATTTGATTGTTCCCGTCCACACCAATAGCAGTCAGGATTTGCCCTCTATACTGACCGGTCAGGAATGTACCATCCACAAATATAACAGGAGGACAATGCCGGAAAGCTTCGATGCACATAGCAAAAGAGAAGAACACTCGTTTCAACACCTTGAAATCTGGTATACTCAGCAACCTCATGTGTTGTACGTTCACATAAGTGCCGGGATTCCTCTCCTTCAGTATGCCCAGGAGACGGACAACATTATCATATGAGTCGAAGAACGTCCCAAACCTTTCCTCCATAGCCTTCTGCTTAGCCCTCCAAGCCTTCCCATAAGGAATGACATAATTCCATCTGACCTTCACTGCTGTCTGGATGTGTTTTGCTTCCATATCTTTCTTCTCTACTATCTCAGTATACATGAGTTGCGCAATGAGACTTGAAGTCAGGTTCGGATGCTTGACCAGCAGGTTCGTCCTCACACAATTATGTGGGACGACAATGGTGACAACCCAGTGGATGTCATACTTCGGCACGTGCCTGTGCACCTTCCCAGGACAACCTGTTACAACACATTTCACGGTATAGTTTGTTGGACTTGATATGTGTGTCTTGAAAACCCTCTGCGTAGACATAGCCCACTTTATCACAGCATACTTCAATTTTTTCTTTGTATCAAACATAGCCCCTATTTGTACTTGGTTCAGATTATACTGCCATGGAGTCTCATGGCCATCGTTCACCGTAAGGCCGGTGGATATGTCCTGCTCCCATGCAGAAGGAATCGGTACCTCAACTTCATCCTCAGAATTTTCAGAATCCAGTTCCTCCACCAATCCGTCCTCGTCCTCTTCCTCCATCACCCTCTGCATTTCATCCCCTTCCTCATCTCCATCAGCAAAACCAGAACCAGCTAATATTATCGAATGGCTACTCTGCCCAGTATCAGGACCACAAACATTGTGTGGCACGTAGTCTGACTGTTTCTCGGGTTGGCTACCATCCACATCTTATGGTTGTGACCCGGATAAAACAATCTCGTTAGCCACTTCACTGCCTTGGCCGGGTTCATACCCCCTGTGGAGTTGTACGGTATTCTCCTCCTTCGGCACAGGTTGCACAAGTGCATATGGGTGGATTCTTCGGTCTCGGCAGCGTCTTAACAGGGACAACCAATGTTGGCTCCTATCTACCGGCATCAACTCCCACTTGACATTTTTACAAGATTTGGTCCACAATGCATGAATACTGACGGAACATACTTCAGGATCCAGCCCGAAACTAGTTGTCAACCAGTACTTCAATTGTCTAATGTCCAGTCTGTCCGGGTCTGCTAGTGTCATGATGCCATTTTTAAACTCGCTAAGATCAACCCCCAACTCATTATATCGAACATTACCAGCGCCGTAGTAAACATTCAGATTTACTGATTCAGACATTTTCACCTGTCAGACATTGTCATCTTCTCATTAATCACAACGAACTATGCGCTAAAATGCCTCCAAAAATATATTAACACTAAAATTCACAATATGACTTATATACACTAACTAAACTATATTAATCACAATATACACTAATATTATCCGCTACACGAACTATGCGCTAAAATGCCTCCAAAAATATATTAACACTAAAATTCACGATATACACTAATATTATCCGCTACACGAACTATGCGCTAAAATGCCTCCTAAATTAAATTTACACTGAAATTCACAACGAACACTAATATTATCCGCTACACGAACTATGCGCTAATATTTACATAATATTTGTGACGACGTGATTATACCTTCGAAGTGTGTGTCCGCTTCTTGCTTGCACCACCGGAGAACGATAACGCCGCCCCCGACGACCGGAGGTTCAACTCCGGTCAGCCCCCAACCTGCTCCTCCTCCTCACCACCTCCTCCTCCTCACCACCTCCTCCTCTGCAGCTGCTGCTACCCGTCCTCCTCTCCACCATGGCTCCTCCTCCCCACCATGGCTACTCCTCCCCAAACACATCAAAAATTATCCCATAGCAAAAAATAACACCGTAGGCCGGTGGGGATTGCTATGATCTACCGATTCTGTGGGTTGGATTTGCAAATGTGTTGCAAATGGAGGAGATCGGCGCGGGGGGGAGTTCTACAGAGAAGAACTGAGAGAGAGAAAGGGAAACGAAGAACAGAGCACAGTGCAGGGGCGAACGGGTGCTTATCCGCACCTTTTCGGCCTAGACCTGGCCGAAAAGGTCTTCGGTCGAAGCCTGGCCGAAAAGGCCAGCTTCGGTCACCGGTGGGCCGAAAACGGCCCAGTTCGGCCGCCTAGCAGCCGAAGCTACTATTTTCGGCCAGGCCCCCGCCAACAGCGAGTTTTCGGCCCAAGCGCGGCCGAAAAGCCTACTTCGGCCATGGCCTGGCCGAAAACTCCCTTTTCGGCCCACTCCTGGCCGACGGGCTACTAGTTTTGCGTTTTTTTTATTCTACGCTATAGTTTTCGAAATTGCTACAAAAAACATGATAGTTTTGAAAAAAATCCGCAGCACGCCGTCCTCGGCAGCTCCCGACGAGAGCTCCACAGCGGCCAGTAGCCGGCCGGCAACCACCCTTGCTGCGTCGAGGTGATCTTCGCCACCATGCCCGCAAGGTGTTCGGCATTTTGCCCACAAAGGTATGGACAGTGGAGACGAGTTTTTCTTCCATCACTTTCTTTGTTCATCGGACGATTCGTCGTCGGATGATGAAGATATTGTGGTGGCTGCACTGGTCGTTCACGACCACATTCAACGGCAGCTTCCTTGGTACAGGGGGTCACTCCCTGGCCGTGCTCCCAACCTGAACCGCAACAGGGAGAGAGGGCACGCCCTGCTCTATGCCGATTACTTTGCCAACACCCCGCTCTTCAAGCCGGATAAATTCCGTCACCGTTTTTGAATGGCAAGGCATGTGTTCAATCGTATCCGAGAGGGAGTGGTTGTTCATGACCCATACTTCGAGTGCAAGACGGATGCCCTTGGTAAGCTTGGATTCTCCTCTTACCAGAAATGCACCGCGGCCATCCGCATGCTTGCATATGGAATTCCAGACGATCTGGTGGATGAGTATGTGCGTATGAATGAGACAACATGTCTGATGTCAATGTACAAGTTTTGACAGGCTGTGATCGAGGTGTTTGGCCCAGAGTACTTGAGGCAGCCAACTGCCGCTGATACAGAGAGATTGTTGGCGACCAACGCAGCTAGAGGCTTTCCAAGCATGCTTGGCAGCATAGATTGTATGCACTGGGAGTGGAAGAACTGTCCATTTGCTTGGCAGGGCCAGTACAAAGGGCATGTCAAGGCGTGCACTGTCATATTAGAAGCGGTGGCATCACAGGATCTTTGGACATGGCATTCTTTCTTCGGCATGGCAGGTTCTCACAATGATATCAACGTGCTGTAGCATTCTCCAGTCTTCGCGAGGCTTGCAGAAGACCACTCCCCACCTGTCAACTTTGAGATCAACGACCACCATTACAACAAGGGATACTATCTAGCAGATGGTATATATCCTCAGTGGTCAACTTTTGTGAAGACAATCTCGAAACCCCAAGGTGAGAAGAGAAAGAGATTTGCCCAAATGCAAACGAGTGTTAGAAAGGATGTGGAACGTGCTTTTGGTGTGCTTCAATCTCGGTGGGGTATCGTTCAAAACCCTGCACTGTCATGGGATGAAAGGAAGCTTTGGGAGGTGATAACTGCTTGTGTGATCATGCACAACATGATCGTCGAGGACGAGCGTGATGAGAGTATCTTCGACCAATGATTTGACTATCAAGGTGAAAATATTGAGCCCCTGCACCAAGACCCGGCCACATTTGAACAGTTTGCTCAATTCCATCGTGAGATGCGTGATTGGCACTCTCATTTGAATCTTCAAAATGACTTGGTTGAGCACGTGTGGGATCACATTGGCAACCAATAGATGTATTGGCCCATTTTATGTTTAGTCAAGACAATTTTGATTTGGTTGTAAAAATATTTTATTAAAGACAATTTCAATTGGGTTGTAAAACTATTTTAATTTTCAGACAAATATTTGGGTTGTAAACTAGTTTTGATGAAAATTTGGGCATTTTTGGCCATGACGGAGGATAGGGCAAAAGGATGCGTCCGCGCGGTGGGCGCACGGCCATCGCATCCCAGGACACGCCCGAACACGACCCCAAATCGCTACCCAAACGGGCAGAATCCGGACAAAACGGACGTTCGTTTAGGGTCGCGCGGTGGAGTTGGCTTTACACGGCGGTGTCGTTAGGACCATGATGCCACTCGATGACATGCGAGCCGCATAGCATTTTTTTTCTGGAATGCAAGGCATACCTAGGATTTTTCTCCTATTACAATCTTAATGTGGATACAATTACCTACCAGCAAGCAGATTATTGGCTCTTGCCAACAAATGTTGCATCCATGGGCCATGGCGAATGTCAGCTTCGAAATGTCACAAGTGAACGGTGACACTACTTCTCCCGTTAGAAAATTCGTACCAGTTCCAGCTCGCTTGCACTATTTTTCTACTCCCTCCATTCCACAATGTAGTGCTTCCTCTATCCCCGTGCTTCAACTTTGACCGTAAATTTATCCCCGTGCTTCAACTTTGACCGTAAATTTAACTATCAAGACCGATTGCGGCGGGAGCAAAAATTATATCAGTGAATTCGTATTCGAAAAAAGTTTTCAATTATATATTTTTTTCTCCCGCCACAGTTGGTCTCGTTGGTTAAATTTATGGTCAAAGTTAGATCTCGAAAAGCGCGGACGCATTATATTTTGGAATGGAGGGAGTAAAGTGCAAAGCATAAACCTAGGATTCCTTTTCCTTGTGCGACGATACAGGCGTCAAGCATGCGCTCCGGAGGACCCGTGCCCATTGCGGCTCCTGACCGGCGCTGCCATGTGCCCATGCCGCTCGAGGCCTTGGGCTCTACAAAGTGCACGCCTATGCTACGGTCAGGAATCTGGTTCTGCTACTAGGCTGCAGGTTCCCAGGCCACGATTTCTGGCCGTCAATTCTTGACCGGGAACAGTCAACAAAAGCGAAGCCGCCTTCTAACCATTGGATTCTTCCGATTGCTGTCCGTCGGGTACTCGAGTGCCGTGGCTCACAGAAATGGTGGTGTTCTCGATGCTGTTCCCGCCAAAATAAGGAAATGGAGCAGGTTCATGCTGCATGGCGAGGAAGGATGATGTTGTATGCTTCTCATTGAGTGATTTGGCCGCCAGGCACACATGGCTCGTGCCCTACATTATGCCCACGCCCGTGAGCGCGCCCTACGTTCCAGATCGTGATGGCAACGTTTTGTTTCTCGGACAAATGATGGCAACGTATGGCCGGGACCGTCCGGGAATGACAACGAATGTGAAATTCAGATATGTCACGGCCAAACATCCTATACATGAGTTCGGAAAATGCCCGACGTACATGTCGAAGAAATCTTCGGATTCGGTTGATGCCGTGTCATTTTCTTGCCAAATTCACCCAACAGCCAGAAATCTCTGCATGCCAAGCCACAGACACGGCATGTGACCCAAATGAGCGCCGTGGGAAGGGAACTCACTCATGCCATGGCATGCTGCTAATCGACACGGCGACAGGGTAACCCGTCGGCATGTGCGGCACGCGAGGTTTCACTCGAATAGTCCTGATCACCACCGCCGACACCATTATATTCATGGCACGCCGCGGCCCGGCTGTTTGTTTAGCTTAGCACGGGGAGGGACGGGGGCCATCGCCAGCGCGCCGCGGTTGTTCAGCTAGCACGCGACGGGACGGACAGCCATCGGCAGGCCTCGCCGGCCATTGATTCCGGCTTTCTCCACCGGCGCTACGGCACACAGACGCAGACACACGGAGGCGTCATAAAGACAGCGAGATACACGCGCACATACGTACGCCCCGGTTGCTCCGCCCACACGGAAGCGGTGGTGGGTGTGCTGTGGGTGGCATGCAACGTGCGCGTGTCAGCGGCCACAGTGCTCCGCCACCGCATGCAGATACGCGTGACGGTGAGGCGGGGCGCCCATTAAGCCCGCACTGTGCTTTGAATCTCTGTGCTGGGATGTGATGTCCCCCGCTCCTCCTCCGCGTCCTCTGGGCGCGGCTGCGGTGTGGACTTGTGGTCGTCTGGGAATGGAATGGACGGTCGGTCTGGTTCCTCTTTTCTTTTGCGCCTCCTGCCTTTCGCTTTTACTACCACCTTTGTTCGTTTTTCGGTCGGTGGCTTTCTGTTTCTGAAGTTGGTTGGCGGCTGGTTGGAAATCTATTTTCAGCTGATGATTGCGCGCGCTTCGCTTCGCTTGGATACGGATTTTTTTCTTCTTCCTGGATTTGATGTATGTTTTCACTTCGTCGGATGGCAACGGACGGAGTAGCCTTTTCTTCCTACTGTACGTGTTTTGCAATGGTAGTATATATCTGAATAAAATACGTACACAGAACAAACGTAGAGTTGAGGTAAAGTATGGCGCCCGAAGTGTACAATGATCCTGACTTTAATGACACCCTTCCGCGGTAGGATTGTCTCCAAGGATGGCGCCTTGAATGCTAGCCTGTACAGGTTTTAGGCGGGAAATGAGCCACACTTCTTTTCGAATTTGGATTTGAAATTCCAGAACTCGTGGGGAGAATTGGGACCACGGTGACCTTGTTAGACACACCTTGTACTCCATCCGTCTAGATGCATAGGCATCTAGTAAAAAACTGCATCACAACCTCAACCTAGATACGTGGTGATTGGATGGAGGATAATAAACCGAAAATCCATTAGAGCATGGTTAATAATACAACCAACTATCGGCTATAAGGAGTTGTCTTGTCATCTAGAACCAACCTAATAGCCGGCTTGTACAATAGTAATTTTTAAGTGTGTACTCCCTCCGTCCGGTGAAGAGTGTATATCTAGACATTTTAAGACAAATTATGAACTTGAGTAAAAAATGCATTAAAAAGGTGCAAACCACCATCTCTCTTCTCTTTAATTACCCAACCCCCAATGAGCTAAGTGCCTATAGAAATTAAGAAGACCATGTGTAGATTGCTATTGGTCTTGATTACTGTATGATGAGAGAAAAGTACTTTTTCATACTTTAAAGTGCATTGAAAAGATAGAAGTACACTTTTTGTGGACAAATTTTGAAGCTACATGTATACTCTTCACCCGACGGAGGGAGTACTATTTTATTCACAGTTGGCCCATCTCGCAATCTCACAAAACATCTTGGGTCTCGTGCTGCAGCTGGCTACTAATTTACAACCCGCTTCTCTTCTTTCTCCTCCAACTAAATAAGGATATAATATTTTAGGCCTTATAGCCTGCTTATGTACATGCTCTTGCAATGATGACTCCTATGCACCCTTTCGATATATGCGCTATGCACCTGAACAAAGGGAGTACGGTTTAGATTTCACATTTATTTTCTTTTTTCAAAAGGGAGGATGACCCTGGCTTCTACATAAGGGCGATGCATACAATTGATGGAGACTTCAACCCACGAAGGATAACGATTGCGCGAGTCCACACAGGGCTCCACCCAAGGGTAACGGTTGCGCGAGTCCACACAGGGCTCCACCCACGAAGGGTCCACGAAGAAGCAACCACCCACAAAGGGTCCACGAAGAAGCAACCTTGTCTATCCCACCATGGTCATCGCCCACACAGGACTTGCCTCATTAGCGGTAGATCTTCATGAAGTAGGCGATCTCCTTGCCCTTACAAACTCCTTGGTTCAACTCCACAATCTTGTCGGAGGCTCCCAAGTGACACCTAGCCAATTTAGGAGACACCACTCTCCAAGAAGTAACAAATGGTGTGTAGGTAATGAACTCCTTGCTCTTGTGCTTCAAATGATAGTCTCCCCAACACTCAACTCTCTCTCATAGGATTTGGATTTGGTGGAAAGAAGATTTGAGTGGAAAGCAACTTGGGAAGGCTAGAGATCAAGATTCATATGGTAGGAATGGAATGTCTTGATCTCAACACATGAGTAGGTGGTTCTCTCTCAGAACATATGAGTAGGAATGGTATGTGTGTTCTGATGGCTCTCTCTCTTAATGAGAAGGAGGTGGAGGGGTATATATAGCCTCCACACAAAATCCAATCGTTACACAGTTTTCCAATCTCGGTGGGACCGAATAAATAAACTCGGTCTGACCGAAGTAGTAAACCTAGTGACCGTTAGGAATTTCGGTGGGACTGACATGCAACTCGGTAGAACCGATTCGGTTAGGGTTTGGGCATAACGTAATCTCGGTGAGACCGATTACACAAACTCGGTGAGACCGAATTTGGTAATTAGCTAACCAGAGAGTTGGTCAGGCAAACTCGTTGGGACCGATTTGCTCTTTCGGTGAGACCGAGTGGAACTCGGTGAGACCGAAAAGTTACAAAGGGGAAACACTGAGTTTACATTGCAATCTCGGTGGGACCGATTCGCTCTTTCGGTGGGACCGAAAAGTTACGAAAGGGAAACAGAGAGTTTGCAACCCCATCTCGGTGAGACCGAGATCCTTATCGGTAGGACCGAATTGCTAGGGTTTGGCAGTGGCTAATGACAAGTGAAACTCGGTGGCGCCGGATAGGAAGAATCGGTAGGACCGAGTTTGGCTTAGAGTTTAGGTCATATGTGGATATGGGAAAGTAGTTGAGGATTTTGGAGCATATCATTAAGCACAAGAAGCAAGAGGCTCATTAAGCAACACCTCATCCCTCCTTAATAGTATTGGCTTTTCCTAAAGACTCAATGTGATCTTGGATCACTAAAATATAAAATGAAGAGTCTTGAGCTTTTGAGCTTGAGCCAATCCTTTGTCCTTAGCATTTTGAGGGTTCCACTTTCATATCCGTGCCATGCCAATCATTGAGCTTTCCTGAAATAATATCTTGGAATAGTATTAGCTCAATGAGCTATATGTTGTTATGAATTACCAAAACACCTAGGGATAGTTGCACTTTCAATCTCCCCCTTTTTGGTAATTGATGACAACATATAGATCAAAGCTTCGACAAATGATAATAAGCATGAAGTATATCGTCGCTTTGAGAAGTATGTGATAAGTAAGAGCTCCCCCTAAATTTGTGCATATTTAAAATTTGCTTTGGACTGCAAATGCACAAAGAGTTAGAATCATGGGTTACTCTTCCATGTCACATATATCTTGGTGGAGCGCTCAGAATGATAAGAATGAAATACATGCGCTCATCACCAAGAATAGTGAATGATCACATAAGATAGGATAAGACAATGGCATTAAGCAACATTAAGTGTAGCTTATGATCAAACATCTCTCTCTTAATGAGAAGGAGGTGGAGGGGTATATATAGCCTCCACACAAAATCCAATCGTTACACAGTTTTACAACCACCAAATAAAGCAAGAGAGAAAAGCAACACACTCTCTCTCGAAGCCTATGATCTATACATCTTCTCCCCCTTTGGCAACAAGTTACCAAAAAGTTCCTAGAAAATGTATAGCACTAGATCGACGCTCAGGCTTGATCTTCAGGTGGTGACCGAGTGGAACTCGGTGAGACCGAAAAGTTACAAAGGGGAAACACTGAGTTTACATTGCAATCTCTGTGGGACCGATTCGCTCTTTCGGTGGGACCGAAAAGTTACGAAAGGGAAACAGAGAGTTTGCAACCCCATCTCGGTGAGACCGAGATCCTTATCGGTAGGACCGAATTGCTAGGGTTTGGCCAGTGGCTAATGACAAGTGAAACTCGGTGGCGCCGGATAGGAAGAATCGGTAGGACCGAGTTTGGCTTAGAGTTTAGGTCATATGTGGATATGGGAAAGTAGTTGAGGATTTTGGAGCATATCATTAAGCACAAGAAGCAAGAGGCTCATTAAGCAACACCTCATCCCTCCTTAATAGTATTGGCTTTTCCTAAAGACTCAATGTGATCTTGGATCACTAAAATATAAAATGAAGAGTCTTGAGCTTTTGAGCTTGAGCCAATCCTTTGTCCTTAGCATTTTGAGGGTTCCACTTTCATATCCGTGCCATGCCAATCATTGAGCTTTCCTGAAATAATTATCTTGGAATAGTATTAGCTCAATGAGCTATATGTTGTTATGAATTACCAAAACCACCTAGGGATAGTTGCACTTTCAATCTCCCCCTTTTTGGTAATTGATGACAACATATAGATCAAAGCTTCGACAAATGATAATAAGCATGAATTATATCGTCGCTTTGAGAAGTATGTGATAAGTAAGAGCTCCCCCTAAATTTGTGCATATTTAAAATTTGCTTTGGACTGCAAATGCACAAAGAGTTAGAATCATGGGTTACTCTTCCATGTCACATATATCTTGGTGGAGCGCTCAGAATGATAAGAATGAAATACATGCGCTCATCACCAAGAATAGTGAATGATCACATAAGATAGGATAAGACAATGGCATTAAGCAAGCATTAAGTGTAGCTTATGATCAAACACATGATCATCAATGTCTCACAAATAATGATGTAGTATCAAGCACTCAAAAGCAGAAAAAGTTCGAAAAACCACCAAATAAAGTAAGAGAGAAAAGCAACACTCTCTCTCTCGAAGCCTATGATCTATACATCTTCTCCCCCTTTGGCAACAAGTTACCAAAAAGTTCCTAGAAAATGCATAGCACTAGATCGACGCTCAGGCTTGATCTTCAGGTGGTGGTGGAGTCCGGATCACTCCAAGGACGAAGGCTTCTGTAGATGCTGAAGTAGTCGCTGGAGTTGGAGCTGAAGTAGATGCTGGAGCTGAGGCTGTAGCTGGTGCTGAAGTAGTGGCTCTAGTGTCAGCAACTGGCACGGCAGACGACCTCGGGCCTCGTGGCACTCTAGAAAAAGCATGAGTCGTGGTCCTGCCTCTCCTCTCATTCATGTCCTCCTGGAACTGCTCCACTGCAGACTGAACTTCCGTTACTTTGACATCCAAGTCATAGAACTTCTGTTCCATGATCCTCTCTAGGCTCTGCTAATTCTTAGTGAGGTTGGCCAGACTTTGCTCAATTCTCAGCGTGGATGCAATCAAGTAACCAAGCTGCTCTTGTTTGGTCTTCAAGAAGTAATCAGATGCCTCCGCTTGAGTAGGCATCCTGGCAGCTTTCTCCTTCTTCGCCTTCTCCTTCTTTGCAAATGCTTGGGCAGATGATGGCTCGTTCTCAGTCATAATAACTTCATTGTCCTCGAAATCTGGACGGATGGACAGGTGTTCCTTATCCAACAAATATACGCCCGTGCCCATCTTGGAGTTGATGAGCTCCTGAATCTGAGGGGCATATCCACAGCTCCTCTTTTGATCTGCTGCAGTCCTCTTAATTGTTTCCACTATGAGGCTCATGACTTTGAATTTCTGAGGCACATCAAACACATGTAGCAAGTTGATAGCATGGCCTCTGATCATCTTGTGATCTCCAGACTTGGGCAGAAGGGTGTGCCTAAGGATCCAGTTGATCGTAGGCAATCCTGATAGCAGATAATGCACTGAGCCAAACTTGAATGTGTCAAGTGCTTCATTCGGAATCTCCTTGTACATGTTGGACATGGAGTTGTGGTCCATCTTTTTCTTGGCATAGATATCCAAGTCCTCATCTTGCTCTTCTGGGGCATTAATGATCTGTGCCCACTCAGCCACTGTAGATTGGTACCTTGTACCCTCAGACATCCATGTGATCCTCCCATCTGGATGAAAGTGTGCCGTGGAGTAGAATTGCATGATTAGCTCCTCGTTCCACTTTGTGAGCTTCTGCCCAACAAAGTCAGCTACTCCACAAGCACTAAAGCTGTCAAATACTCCTGGGTAGTACTCCTCATTCTCCTTGATATATGTCCAATCAACCCATCGCATATCACAGACAATGGGCTTCTTATCGAGCAGCACAGTCTCATAGAAATCCTGCTGCTCCTTGGTATGAAACCTGTAGTCCACTGCAGTCCTTCTCCTAGAAGCATATGGATCTGCTTCTCTCCACTTCCTGAGCCCTGAGTCTCTCCTGAGCTTCATATCCTCAGCCACAGGATGAGCATCGTTGTGGTCTCGGATCTTGGGCTTGAACTTCCGAAGGACATTCTCTTCCTCATCCTCAGCAACAGTCTCAGGCACTAGGGCCTTGTTCTTCTCAGCTGCAGGAATGCTCCGTGTGTTCCTCTTGGGCTTTGGCTTTGGAGCTGGCTTGGCCTTGGAAGCAGCTCCCCCTGATTTTATGGCATCTCCCATTAGTTTGGGTGCCTTGGGCGCTGGTGCAGCTGCCTCTTCTTCTTCCTCTTCCATGATGGAAGCTTTGCCAAGTACTCTAGCAACAGTCTTCTTTACCCTTTCCTTTCTCTTCTTGCCTTCTGCAGCAACTGGCTCTTAGGGAGTGGGCTTATCAGTTGAGGCTCTTGCCTTTGACATGGGCTGCCTGCCTGCTGGCCTTTTGATTTTCAGCCCTGGCTTTGTGCCTTGAGCTGGCTCAACTCTCTTGGAAGTGGCCTCTTCCTCTGCCACATAGTCATCATCTTCAGAGTCTGAAGTTTTCTTCTTCCTTTGTCTTGTGGCAGCCTTTGGCAAATTGCTAGGAGTGCTCCTGCTGCCTTCATCAGATGAACTGGAGGGACTAGTGCCCTCACTCATGACCACTTGCTGCTCTGACAGATTCTGGCTATCACTCTGGTCTGACATGCTGTAAACTGACTGCTGACCCTGTGAGTAGATTATAGAGAGATAGAGTGGATGAGCATCACAAAATGCAGAGATTTTTGCAAAAAGAATTATCCAAAAACTTAGTTTTAGTTTCCCACTGAAATCATCTCGGATCTACCGATTTTCAAACTCGGTGATACCGAAGCAGTTTTGGAACCTAAACTAGTGAACTCGGTAGGACCGAGTCACAGTTCGGTGGCACCGAGACTGCTAGGGTTTCACTGAGTTCAAAAATCGGTCACACCGATAAGTAATTCTCGGTCAGACCGAGTCTCACTTGTGCAATGGCATAAGCCAAATCGGTGGGACCGAGTTTTTCAACTCGGTGGGTCCGAGATGGTTTCGGCGGAAACCTAAACCTAGAATTTTCGAATCAAACCTAACCTATGAGCGCTTTGACTGGATAGAAGTTTATCAAACGTGGCTAGAAACAATATGATCACAATGTGCTAGGAATCAGATTGAGGAATAGCACAAAGATCAAGTCCATACCCTAGTTCGGTGTGGACTTGCTACGGCGGCAACGGCGGGGCAGAATTCCCGTTGACGGTGATGGAGACCAGCGACTGGAGGCTGCTGGCGGCGAGAAGACGATCCGGAGACCTCAAGGGCAGAGCAGGCTATCGCGCGGGCGAAGGGGTTCGGAGAAATTTCTAAATTTTGCCCGTGACTATATATAGCCCGACCCTGTCGGTGTGACCGAGTGGAACAACTCGGTGGCACCGAGATTCATAACTGCGTGCAGTTACTGAAACTCGGTGTGACCGAAAGGTTCAAATCGGTTGCACCGAGATCGAAAACCTAGATCAACTTAATGATCTCGGTAGGACCGAAAGTGGAGTATCGGTCAGACCGAGAATCATAAAGAGGTTTTGGAAGTTTAAGTCTATGACGAATCGGGGACTCCGAGCGCTCCTCACACAGAGTGGTTCGAATCTGACTTGATCAAATTTTGTGATGCAGCATGAATGGAGTTTGAGACGAGAAAAGCATAGATAGCTAGAGGAGGTTCTTAAGCATTCTTGTCCATCCACTTGGCAAAAGAAGATAAAACCAAACAATCAAAAACAACAAGTGGATGTTCTCGAATGAGTAAATTATGCAACCAGCATGCTCACACAATAAGATGGCAAATGAAATATGTGGCAAGGCATGCACAACCAATTCTAGCATCTATCAAGCAATTTGCGATGACTAGGTCATCTATATATGAGTATATTGACTTAGGAGTCAAGTGAGAACACTTGATCATAGGTCATACTCATCGTTTAAGCTCAAGTGGGGTTACCACTTTTACATAAAGCATTGATTTGTTCACATCTTTAGAGTTGCTTTAGCTCAAGTCTTAGAGTAAAGCTCCCCCTAGATGTGATATCCCCCTAAAAGGGACGAACTAACCTTGGGTTTTGTCGATGATGACTTCATGTAGATATTGAAGATGTGGATGCTCAATGTTGATGTAGATCTCTTGGAGCTATCCATATGAGTGAATTGCACTTTCAATACCTACATGGGTTAGTCCCACAAGGAACAAACAAGGATATCCATAGACATAGAGTGATGTTCACAAAAGATGATGTCCATGAAAACTTTTAGGTTACCTTGTCCCTTGTCTTACCAACAAGAGGGTTTGTGACTCCTTGAACTAGTGCAAAATGTGGAAGTTGATTGCACTTGTTCTTGCCAAAATGATAAGAGTGAAGTATGTTGGCGGAGTCACCCTCAAGAACTTTCTAGTTCTTCTTCTTTTGGATCCACATCATCTTGATGGGAATCCTTGGAGTTGTAGTCTTACTTGATGAAGTGGAACTTGAAGTAGTCTTGGGAATCCACTTGACTAAGGTCTTTGGAGCTTCTTCAAATGCATCAATTTTCTCTTGAAGCTTGTCCTTGCCTTTTTGCTCGTAGTCTTGTGGTGGAAGATCATCTTGAGCTTGTGTCCCCTTGAAAGAAGTATACTTCTCTTGTTGAGGGACAAACTTTGTCTTGGGGTATTGATCTTCTTCCCATTCAACTCCATTGGCATTGAACTTTCGTTCAAAACCAACACCTTGATTCTTCCGGTGCATTCCTTGCTTGCGCACAATTTCCTCGAATTGCTTACTCCCGGCAAGGCTTTTGTACACTCCTTTCTCTATAATTCCCTTCAATAAGCTATTTTCTTGCTCAAGTGTAACTTGGCTGAGAGAATCATTAGTGGAATCAAGAGAACTACTAGAAGCAACAATATTGGATTTAGCATGATCATTGTTACTACTAGAGGAAGAATCTTTCTTGTTAGACTTGACTTGAGGCATGTAAGTGGATAAGAGTAAACGCTTGGCAATGTAAGAAGAACTTTTCTTGCAAAGATCATCATTGATTTCCTTTAAGAACTCATGCTCTTGCTCAAGATTGAGCTTTTCAAAGGTAGTTTCTCATGAGCTCTTAAAAGTTCTTGATGATCTTCGAAGATAGTATCATGAGCTAACTTAAGAGTTTTTAGTTCTTTAGTTAGAGCCTCAATCTTCTCCTTATCATTGTCATTCGTTTTATCTTGATTAGCATGATTAATTGGTCTTTCATCATAGTATTCATCACTAGAGTTGTCATCAAGCAAATCATCACCTAACAAGTCATCTTCATCACTATTGAAATCAATATACTCAGGGTGTGTTACCTTAGGACCTTTGGCCATGAAGCATCTTCCAATTCCTTCATTTGGTGAGTCAAATATGTCGTAGGAGTTGGTTGACACAAGTGCTAGATCGGCAACACCTTCATCTTGAGTATCTTCGGAGTCGGAGTGAAAACTTCTCTCGGAGTGGCTGTCGGAGTCGGAGCTGGATACCCATTAACCAACATGAGCTTGATGTCTTCGTCTTGTGTAACTCCTTGATGATTTTTCCTTCCTTTCCGAATCCTTGCTTCTCCGTGAGTATCTTCGTTCATAACGATCATCTCTACTCCTTCTCTCTCTTGGTGGTGATCCTTTGCTTCTTTTTTTTGGAGAATCTTCTCTTCTCTTGTAGGGAGCTGTACACTCATTGGAATAGTGTCCGGGTCTTCCACAATTGTAACAGTTTCGCTCTCGACTAGAAGATCTTTTGTCATTGTAGGACCTTGACTTGGAGCTTCTATCTTTGCTTCTACTCTTGTAGAACTTGTTGAAGTTCTTCACCATTAAGCTCAATTCTTCGTTGAAGTCTTGTTTCTCACTTGATGATGTAGGGGCTTCACATGAGGCTTTATAGGCACCACTTGATTTGTTGTGAAGTTCCTGTTTATCCTTAAGTGACATCTCATGAGCAACAATTCTTCCAATCACCTCTGTTGGCTTGAGATCTTTGTAATTGGGCATCATTTGGATCAATGTGCACACGGTATCATATTTTCCATCCAAGGCTCTTAGGATCTTCTTGATGATGAATCTATCGGTCATCTCTTCACTTCATAAGCCGGCAATCTCATTTGTGATGAGAGCAAGTCTAGAGTACATTTCAGCGACACCTTCACCATCCTTCATCTTGAACTTGTCAAGTTGGCTTTGAAGCACATCCAACTTGGATTCCTTGACAGAGTCGGTACCTTCGTGCATATCAATCAAAGTGTCCCAAATTTCCTTTGCACTCTCAAGGCGGCTGATTTTGTTGAATTCTTCGGGGCACAATCCGTTGAAGAGAATATCACAAGCTTGAGCATTATATTGCAACATCTTCAACTCATCCGCGGTAGCTTCACGGTTTGGTTCTCTCCCATCAAAAAAGTCACCTTGCAAACCAACACACACAATAGCCCAAACGATGGGGTTATGTCCAAGAATATGCATTTTCATTTTATACTTCCAACTAGCAAAATTAGTACCATCAAAGTAAGGACCTCTACGGTGATAATTTCCCTCGCTAGACGCCATACTCTCCTAGGTTGTGAAACCAAGGCTATGACCACCAAAAGCTATGGAGATCAAGCAAATGGAGACCAAAGCTCTGATATCACTTGTAGGATCGAAAGTATGTCTAGAGGGGGGTGATTAGACTACTTGACCAAATAAAAACTTAACCTTTTCCCAATTTTAGTTCTTGGCAGATTTTAGCTAATTTAGGACAAGTCAAGCAATCATCACATAATTCAAGCAAGCATGCAAAGAGTATATAGGCAGCGGAAAGTAAAGCATGCAACTTGCAAGAAAGTAAAGGGAAGGGTTTGGAGATTTCAAACGCAATTGGAGACACGGATGTTTTTCCCGTGGTTCAGATAGGTGGTGCTATCCTACATCCACGTTGATGGAGACTTCAACCCACGAAGGGTAACGGTTGCGCGAGTCCACACAGGGCTCCACCCAAGGGTAACGGTTGCGCGAGTCCACACAGGGCTCCACCCACGAAGGGTCCACTAAGAAGCAACCACCCACAAAGGGTCCATGAAGAAACAACCTTGTCTATCCCACCATGGCCATCCCCACGAAGGACTTGCCTCACTAGCGGTAGATCTTCACGAAGTAGGCGATCTCCTTGCCCTTACAAACTCCTTGGTTCAACTCCACAATCTTGTCGGAGGCTCCCAAGTGACACCTAGCCAATCTAGGAGACACCACTCTCCAAGAAGTAACAAATGGTGTGTAGGTAATGAACTCCTTGCTCTTGTGCTTCAAATGATAGTCTCCCCAACACTCAACTCTCTCTCATAGGATTTGGATTTGGTGGAAAGAAGATTTGAGTGGAAAGCAACTTGGGAAGGCTAGAGATCAAGATTCATATGGTAGGAATGGAATGTCTTGATCTCAACACATGAGTAGGTGGTTCTCTCTCAGAACATATGAGTAGGAATGGTATGTGTGTTCTGATGGCTCTCTCTCTTAATGAGAAGGAGGTGGAGGGGTATATATAGCCTCCACACAAAATCCAATCGTTACACAGTATTTCCAATCTCGGTGGGACCGAATCAATAAACTCGGTCTGACCGAAATAGTAAACCTAGTGACCGTTAGGAATTTCGGTGGGACTGACATGCAACTCGGTAGGACCGATTCGGTTAGGGTTTGGGCATAACGTAATCTCGGTGAGACCGATTACACAAACTCGGTGAGACCGAATTTGGTAATTAGCTAACCAGAGAGTTGGTCAGGCAAACTCGGTGGGACCGATTTGCTCTTTCGGTGAGACCGAGTGGAACTCGGTGAGACCGAAAAGTTACAAAGGGGAAACACTGAGTTTACATTGCAATCTCGGGTGGGACCGATTCGCTCTTTCGGTGGGACCGAAAAGTTACGAAAGGGAAACAGAGAGTTTGCAACCCCATCTCGGTGAGACCGAGATCCTTATCGGTAGGACCGAATTGCTAGGGTTTGGCAGTGGCTAATGACAAGTGAAACTCGGTGGCGCCGGATAGGAAGAATCGGTAGGACCGAGTTTGGCTTAGAGTTTAGGTCATATGTGGATATGGGAAATTAGTTGAGGATTTTGGAGCATATCATTAAGCACATGAAGCAAGAGGCTCATTAAGCAACACCTCATCCCTCCTTAATAGTATTGGCTTTTCCTAAAGACTCAATGTGATCTTGGATCACTAAAATATAAAATGAAGAGTCTTGAGCTTTTGAGCTTGAGCCAATCCTTTGTCCTTAGCATTTTGAGGGTTCCACTTTCATATCCGTGCCATGCCAATCATTGAGCTTTCCTGAAATAATTATCTTGGAATAGTATTAGCTCAATGAGCTATATGTTGTTATGAATTACCAAAACCACCTAGGGATAGTTGCACTTTCACAACCACATCCCACATTGCAGTCCCAGATCTAGTACCGATCAGGATACATGCGCCCCGCCGCCGCAGAACCACCAAACTACCGGCCAAACATCTAGGGCATCAAGGATAATCAAGTAGATGTGTCAAATGTTTGATCTTGTATTTAACTTGGGTTTTGCAGTTGCCACATTTTTTTTGCAGGGTAGTCATGGTAATGGGAAACCCTAATGCTCTGTCGGTTGATCGCAAGGAGAGTTCCGTCACCCGCGCAGCCATTGGATCGTCCTTGACCCATGCATCCTCACGCGCGCTCGCAGATGTTCGTTACAACGTGCCCCTTTACCTTATGTTGCAACAACAGCAGTATTGCAAAATGATAGCAGCAAACGGCCACTGCAACTTACACAAGCTTTTGCAACGTCAGCTTTGTTGCAAAAAAAACTGCAACGGCAACAAAGCCTCTATTGCCAAAAAAATATGTGACAACAACTATGTTGCAAAAAAAAATCCCGCAACACAACCTATGTTACAAAAAATATTTTCTGTAACATAACATTTGTTGCAAATGTTTCTGCAGCAAGACCTCTGTTGTGAAGCAGAGGGAGATGTTAAGCCGTTGGATTGTGCCACATCCAACGACTCGTGAAAAGATTCGCCGGCCGACGCGTAGCACCCCCTCTCTGCATTGCAATTGATAGGAACACATTCATTTTACTAAGATTGGAAATAATGATCCGAAGCAAGAACAATGATGCGACACGGGCCCCTTTCCGCCACACAAGAGTATTTTTAACATGCAAATTCTCCAATTATTCTTCTTAATTAATGTTTAAATTTGTGTTTAATCTCGTAACTCTTCTACAAGCCACGTAACCTAACATATCGTGATGCCGCACGTCTCAGTTTCTGGTCATATGCATGCACTTTTGTTTTAGTTGTAATGGAGTGAATACATTGGCTCACCACTAATGTCAAGATATATGGTCCCCTTTACAACACAAAGTGATTCGAAGCGTTCCTTCCTCATGCTCCTGATCTAGGCGATATGCTGCGGTCCATTTACCCTACTCTAAGGTAAGAATGAGCCCCCCTCTCCCTCTGTATGTCGCCACCCAGATGATGGGAAGGGGTGGGGACCCTAGGGCTTTGGTTTGATGGTAATAGGTTTAGAATTTAATTTTGGGATTACCTCCAATTGGTGTTGGCGAGACGACGGTGTTGTCGTCGTCGTGGAATAAGGGCTCCTTGTCCTCATTCCAGTGATGCCTCTTCGTATCACCGGGATTAGTGTGGAAGACGATATGTCTACATGTTAGTATATTATGTTGTCTTACGGAGCAGACAACATGGCTGTACACGGATCAACTTCATCCACGTTGGAGAGCATGTAAGATTTGTGTTCTTCGGTTTCGTCTGGCCGTGCCTGGATGTCCTACATGCCTTCTCCGGCGTTTTATTCTCCAAGGCGATGGTTTGCGATACAAACCGTGCCCATCAACGTCTTCTCGTCTACATCGATGTGCAATGACTTTCATGCACTTGGTTATACAAGCTCGTGAGTTTTACAAGTTTGCTCCGTTGAGACAAAGCCCTAGAGACAATAACGAGCTTTGCTATGCATGAAAATCTTTGGGCGGGGGTGTTTTCATAAGGGTCTATACCACTCAACATATGATCTTTGGCCCTTTCAAAAAAAACTAATGTATAGTGATAGGAAACAAGACTTCATATCTATTTTTTAACTTCTATCTTATATTGTGGGGGTGAGGGACTACTATTTAGGTTTGTTGCACAAAATACTTTATTGGTGCAATCTGTTGCACCTAGCTCTAATTCATCATTTGGCTCCGTTGACATGATTCCTCATGCATGGATGGGTCTTGCTTGTAAGTGCAAAGCCACACTAGTCGACCAATATAATTTACCGATACCTCTTAAACTGGTGGCTGAAAAGAGCAAAAAATAATTCCAAATCTATACTAATATAAAAAGACCCAAAGGGACAGATCCAATTAATCTCTGTTATCAAATCATGTCAATTCAACAACCTAGATTGCTTCAATGTCGAGCGCTCAACACGTTTAGCGTGTAATTAATTTCATGCCAAATAAAGTGCTAATCACATAATAACACGTAAATAATATCCTACTTAATATCCACATGTATTTAATATGTTTTCAAATTAACGTGCATTGCACGTACACATTGACTAGTTAATATAAAAAGACCCAAATGGGCAGATCCAACTGATCTCGGCCATCAAACTAATCAAACTAAGTCAATCCAACGACCTAGACTGCTTCAGTGTCGAGCGTTCAACATGTTTAGCATGCAGTTAATTTCATACCAAATATAGTGCTAATAATAGAATTAACACGCAAATAATAATATACCTCATATCTGCATGCACTTAATATATTGCCTAAATATTAACGTGTGTTTGCACGTGCGCATTGACTAGTCATTACTAGGTACCTGTATGATTTACTATTTTATTTTTCATTTTCTTGAAATGTTGAATTTTTAACCTTATCTTTGAGTGAGCCAACGAAATTGCCAATATGTGACCCAAATAAGCTAATCTTTATCCAGACCCGCACTGGGTAGATATATGATTTACAGAAATTTAAAACATTCATTTTGAACGAAAATTTGAATGAGCAACTAAAACTACCAATATTAACGTTTTTAGCTGGCGAGCTGGTATGACCCTATTCTTTTGGCCATCTGTACACTTGCAAGCGGGACCCATCTGTCAGAAATTGTGTCAATAGAGTCAAACAAAGTATTGAAACTTGCTGCAACGGATTACATTAATATGTGGTCTTTCATGCAACAAATTTGAATAGTAAAAGCATCTACAGCTGGACTTAGCAAATCCATCCCCTAAACATCCAGGACACGATCAGTGACCAGTCAATCTTAAATATCCTCTTCACGGTCGGAGGTCTCATTAGCAAATTTCCAAATCCATACAATTACATGCAACATAAAACTTAGTCTAATCTTTGCCCACATCTGTCCTTGTTGTTTCCTTCCGTGCCCATGTCCAGCGGACGTGAGACTCGTGAGCTGAAGGTCCGGTCACCGACGAGGTAGAGCAGGACATGGTGCATGGATTGCCCCACATGGGACACCAGTCACCGCCGTGTCCCATGCCCTACTCTTCCTCGCCGGAGCCCGTGGCCTCGACGTCGCCGGTCAAGGGAAGGTCCAGATAGAGAACTCCTGGTTGGAGCCCAACACCTCCACGACTTGGATCGGCGTCGGGGGATGCCGGTCATCCGTAGCGGCTTCGCGGCGGTGTGTGACTCCGCCTCCGTGGCCTCGGCCACGAGGGCTTCAGCTGCCTCTCGCGCCCACTGCTTAGCACGATAGATATGTCATGCCATATTAGCGCCCAGGCCTGGACCATGCGTGCCGCCATTTACCTTCGACTCGAAGCCAACGCTACGGGGAAGAGGCGCAGCCGGAGGGGTTGCCCTACCGCCCGGTGTTGGAGCACCAGTAGAACCGCACCGCGTCCGACGAGGTAGCGTGTGCACGGCATGACTCGCGCCGGTTCAAAGCGCCATTTGTGTGGACGCGGTGGATTTTCGTCGAATCGTGTTCGACCGCGATCGGGCAGACTCCTCCTGGGAGCGGCGGAGAGCCATGCGGATGAACATCTCCTTCTTCAGCCCGAGTGAGATGAGGTCCTGGTCCACAGATCGGAAGATCTTGGTGTCGGGTCCGCTACCCAACCCGGTAACTGTTCCAAAATCGTGGTCGGTGCAATTTCTCATTATTTATTTGCAACTGTTCCAAAAATTCATTCGGGATACAAAAGAGCGGTACAACCGTACAAGTGTACCTACAGCGGCAGAACCGCTAGTACCATAGCCGGGACAGAAGCACTACGGACCTCGTCGGGTGTGAGAATCCAGAGGAAAGGACGGGACGAAGCGTACGGCGCTACGGTTTGCTCGCGGTGCCGGACGCCGCACGGCACAGTGGCCGGCGAGGGACGACCCGTCTCGTCCGTTCGTCCGCCTCGATCTCGAACGGCGCGGCCACGTTTCGTCCCGTATCAAATGATCCGACGGTTGCTTGCTGCTGCGGTGACCTTCGTTGCGGAGCAGCACGGCACTATCCCACGTCGCGGCCATTTTCTGACTGACCGTGCTTTTGTTTCGTGTATACTCCATAGTTCTAGACTGTACTGGCAGTACTTCCAATTTCTTCCGCTGGGGTTTAGTGTTGACACAAGGTCTTTGCTCTTCAATTTTCTCTGGGGGTTTAGCGTTGACACAAGGTCTTTGCTCCGTCATCCGTGTTCACATGGCGGCCCGGTAGCTCGTATTCGGCAGGCGGGTCGGGCATTTCCTATTTAGCGCTGCAGGCGCCTGTTACAGTGCAATTTGCACGGACGCCTACAGCACTCTAGTTTAGCGGAAATGTTAAAAAGTGAGATAACTGGGAATCAAAGCCACGCCGGACTCGTTACGATTGCTGCGCTCCAACCACTACGACATCACGCTTGTTGTGTGCTAAGTTAAGTTGCTCCTTCATTTTATTTTGTTTCTTCTGGTTCACGAATTCTTGACAGTTTTATTCGTTTTTCCCTTTTCTTTTTCTTTTTTTAATGCGTGATTTTTTAAAAGAATGTCATGTTTTTTTAAATCGTTGTACCTTTTTAGATTACATGAACTTTATTCAAATTCGATGAACTTTTTCTGAATTCGATGAACTTTTTTCAGATTATATGAACTTTTTTTAAATTTTATGAACATTTTTTTTAAAATCGATGAACTTTTTCCAGATTACATGAACTTTTTTTAAATTTGGTGAACTTTTTCTGAATTCGATGAACTTTTTTTAAAATTTGATGAACTTTTTTCATATTACATGCACTTTTTTCAAATTCGATGAATTTTTTTCAGATTACATGAACTTTTTTTAATTCGATGAACTTTTTCTAAATGCGATGATTTTTTTTTCGAATTCGATGAACTTTTTTCAAAACCGATGAACTTTTTTCGAATCTAATGAACTTTTTCTGAATTCGATGAACTTTTTTTCGAATCCGATGAACTTTTCTTCGAATTTGGTGAACTTTTTTCAAATTCAATGAACTTTTTTTTGAAAATCGATGAACCTTTTTCATTTTTTTGAACTTTGCTTAAAATTTGATGAACTTTTTTTTTGAATTTATGTTTCTTTTTTGAGATAATTTATATTGAGTATATATTAATGTTTTACTGCACGAAAAGGTTAACTAGAATTGTTTTCTTGTAGAAGACAACAAAGTTTGTATGTTTCTCGTGTTTGTGTGGTGCACTCGCAACAAAACGATCCAGAGTAAGAATCCCCAGCTATCCTTAGGTTTTTTATTGCTTTTTTTTACTTCAAAAGCGATTGGGTGCAAGTGCGCGTTGGGCCGGCCCATGCCAGCGACGCTGCAGGCGCCAGCTCATTAACGGGCGCCTGCAACGCTCACTAGAAGCTCCCTGCGGGTCGCGCGCAGCCCCCCGAGCTCCCGATCGTTGGTATGGGCAGGCCCATTATGCAGTTTATTTCCCACCGGTTTTGGGAAGGTTTCAGAAACTGGATGAGCAAAATTTGTATTCAAATACATTATTTTTTTAAATGGTGACCGAATTTTAAATTTGATGAACATTTTATAAAAACAGTGAACAAAAATAGAATTTGATGAACAGGTAGCGGCCCCACCCACACATGGGCTGGCCCAACAGGTCGCGCATGCGTGGGGGCGGGGATGGGGGGGGGGGGCAGGGGTTGGTCTGGAGAGTGCGCGCTGCCGCGACTCGGGGGCAGGGGGGCACCCCTATTTCTCGCTATAAGTGAGCACGGGAGGAAGCCTCCCATCAAGGAGAGCCAGCCTAACTGCGCTTGTATCGTTGTTAATAAGATATTCTCTCTCTCTCTCTCTCCCTCTCTCTACACACACACACAAAAGCACTCTTCAAAAGTACATTTGAAAAATGTTGAACAAGTATTTGAATAATGTTGAATAAGTATTAAAAAGTATTGGAAAAATGTTGAACAAGTATTTAAATTTTTTGAATAAGTATTAAAAATGTTGAATAAGTATTTGACAAATGTTGAATAAGTATTAAAAAATTAAAGGAGTATGTGAAAAATGTTGAAAAAGTATCTGAAATGTTAAATAAATATTCAAAAATATTGAACGAGTATCTAAAAAATATTGAACATGTATTTAGAAAATGTTGAATAAGTCTTAAAGTGTTGAACATATATCTAAAAATGTTGAATAAGCGTACCAACAATGTTGAACGTGTATACAGAAAATGTTGAGCACTTAATCAAAAATGTTTTTGACACATACTAAAATGTAGAATGAAAACGAAAACAAACATAAGAAGAAACAAAAAGTGAAGAAGAAATGTTAGATGCGTGTTTAATTTTTTTTGACATATACAATAAATGTAGAATAATAACCAAAAGATAAAAAAATAGAAACAAAATGAAATAAAGAATGAAAAACATAGAAGAAAAAATAAAAAATAAAGAAAATAAAAGAAATAAAAGAAATAAAAATGTGAATAAATAAATCAAAGAAAAACGGAGAAGAAAAAAGAATAAAAATAAAATAAAAGAGAAAAATAAAAAGAAAAAAATCTCGTAGATGAAGGCTCATGTAGCGTCAAGTAGGTGGCACCCCTTGTTGTTAGCACAAAAGCAAGCTAGTGCGAATGAAAAACATAGAAGAAAAAAAATAAAAAATAAAGAAAATAAAAGAAATAGAAATGAGAATAAATAAACCAAAGAAAAACGGAGAAGGAAAAAGAATAAAAATAAAATAAAAGAGACAAAGAAAAAGAAAAAAATCTCGAAGATGACGGCTCAAGTAGCGTCAAGTAGGTGGCGCGTTCGACTTGAAGACCAGGGATCGATCCCCCCTTCTCGAATTTCCTTTTTACGAATATATACGCATGTAGCGAGAGCTGGTGGTTGTCTCGCTTAAGGGGATAAATAGTGGGCGTATCACGCGCCAAATTTCCTGGCGGCCCCTCTTTCATGCTGGCGTGCATGAAGTGCGTTCTGGGCCGGCCCAAGTAAAAACGCTCCTCTAGTGACGTCAAGTTGATTTATTTTGTGTGTCGTTTCTTCCTCTTTATTCACATTTTATTTTTCTTTTTAAACTTTTGTTTTTAATTTAGAAAGTTCTAAACTATATATTTAAATTTTATATTTTTCTTGTAAAATATTGATCTTGCATTTGAAAATATTAAACATGTATAGAAAATTATTTTCTATGTATATGAAAAATGTAATATATGAATCAAGAAGAGTAGAAAATATTAATCCTGTGTAGGAAAAATGTTAATCGTGTGTATGTAATTTGTTTATACATTATATAAAAAATGCCTTTGTAATTTAAAATAATGATTCCCTACATTTATGAAAAGTCATATTATATTAAAAATGTTCAGAAGTTTCAAAATTGTGTAGTATTCGAAAAAATATCTATACATTGTAGTAAATCTTGAAAAATATTAATCTTGTATTTGAAAAATGTTAAACATATATAGAAAAATGTATCTCTCATATATGAGAAATCTAGAAATGTGAGTGTAAAAGTCAAAAAATTGTTAATCATGTATACGGAAAATAGTCATCTTGAAAAATATTTTTATATGTATGGAAAATGTCACGCATATGTACAAAAAATGTTAAATCATATTTACATGACAAATATCAAATGTTGCACATTTCTATTGTCAGTTAAAAAATGTTTAGACAAATGTAAAAAAAATCTTCGTGTAATTCAATTAATATATTTTGTACCTTAAAAAAATTTATGTCGCATTTTAAAGAATCTTCAAAAATTGCACAAAATCTGTTCGTGTCTCTAAAATATTTATACAATATACGAAAAATGTTTACATAGTGCAAAAAATATTTTTTATCATTCAAAACATATTTGAACATGTATTCAAAAAATATCAAAACATGTATAGAAAAACAATATACAAAGATATTAAGCACATATTCAAAAAATATCAAAACATGTCTGGTAAAAAAGGTTAATCGTATATAAAATAAATTTTTAAATATATATAGAAAATGTATAACCTGTATGAAAAACCAGGACCAACGAAAAACGACAAAAGATGATCATCCCGTGGATATTGCTATTTATGGATTTGTGGCTTGCTCCTGATGGACTGCAGGTACAAGATGGTATTCCACCTGCCAATAACATCCAGGACAGCCCTGCTTTCGCCTGGAATGATTCTATCCCTACATGGTAGTTCTAGATCTAGTGCTGGTACTAATGATCTTATTCTGATGCCTTTGAACATATTCCAAGCCCTAAGTACTGGGGGATCTCTTAACCACAACAATACTGTTCAAAAAGCCCAGGTGATGCTCATTGATCTCTCTATATCGACTGATGGGCTACATTTCAGTATGACCTCTGCCAATGATGTTTTCTCTTCCATGCTTTTCATTGAAACTATCTCATTTGTTCATGTCACCAACTTTTTGTCAATTGCAATTATGCTTGTTCTAGCAACTTTTGGCCCATGGGTTCATGGATATGGACTGCACTCCACTAATATGGAAATTTAGTTAGCACTGACACCTGCAGCTGATGGCTCCATAAATGTGTCCTCTTCTATCAAGCATACTGATGAAATGGGAAACTCCCGTTATATTGTTAGTATTTGGTCTATCAAAGCTGTTGTCCCTAGGGATGGACTTATTGATGTCCCTAGATCTCCAGTCTCTGTCACTGAAATCTCTAAAGATAACTTTGGTCCTGGAAATTGAAGCTACTGGCCACATGTAGAAGAATGATGTCCCTTTTGAATCTGTTTTTGCCACCAGGGAGGAAATGTCCAATACCAATTATCAAAGCATCTATGTGGCACACCCCTCTGTGATGGAGTGAGTGGATCTTTAACTCACTCGAGTGCTAGTAGACATGGCAAGGCTAAAGTTCCTGAATGTGTGGTCAGTATTCACAAAAGCAATAGATCAAATAAGTACTCCCTCTGTAAAGCAATATAAGAGCGTTTAGATCTCTAAAGTAGTAATTGTTGTTGCAATATCTGCCTTCCTGTGTTTTGGAGATTGTTGATAGAAACAGATATGGACTGATTTGTTTGCTAGTGCATATAGAGAGAAATAGTCCATATAGAAACCGAAGAGAATGATGTCTCTGGTGCCAAGTTCTAGGAACTTCACCGAAGTATATCTGCGTTGCAGGGAAGAACGAGCTACATCTAGTGAAGATACGTAAACGAGAAGATTGATGTGAAGGAATCATCCCCTCAAAAGATTACTGTTGAAGCAAAGCGTTTGGCTCGGTGTTGTTGTCCGAAGAAATTGACTGCTGCGAACGGAAGTCGAAGAAAAATTGAAGACATAGTATTATTTTCGTCTTTCTTCTTTGGTTCATTTGAGTCATAGGACCTCCATACTATGAAGAGGGGTTTAGGTTCTCAAAGCTTAGATTCGCTGTGATGCTTATCCCAAACCTATGGAAGTTGCGAGAGAAATCTATTTGTGTTCCGAGCAAATACTTGCCAGCAAGAGACTGTGTTCTTCTTTGCTGTGAGAGATTTGTCTCAGACTGAGGAGTTAGCATTACTTGATCCACAAGCAATGTTACCATTGTGCTCAAAATCCGACTGTTGGACTCGTGTCGTTCGGCCATTGGCTGATCTCGATGTCCAATTTGGTCTTTTCCCATCAGGGAAGGTCACGACTATAAACAACCACCCCACACATGCTTTGTCCGGTGGCTACTCTGCTTAAGATTTCTGAGAAGATTGATCTGAGCACCCCCTCTTCGAGTGATTTGAGTTTAAGACCCATGGGAGAAAAATCAAGAGCCCAAACTTAGACAGTGGTTGAGCATCACAGTAGTTCTGAGTTAGAGTTCTTGTACCTATTACTCTTGAGAGCTATGCACTCTCTACACGGATAGGTCATTTGGCTCGAGTGTTGAAGAGTTGTTGTCTTTAGCGAGCTAGATCTTCATCAACCAAGAGTGATTGTGGTTCACGGAGGTCAACCGAAGGTTTGGAGATCGCCGACAAGTATCTACCATGAGTGAAATCAACTAAAGTCTGATCAGCTTCAGGTTGAAGGAGAACAGGGTGAAGAGAGTTTATCTTCCGTGTTAAGTCACAACCCCTCCAACCAGACATGGCCCTTTGGCAGAAGGGTGAATTGGTCTACCAAATCTCTCTATCGCCATCGAGCACCACCGGTTCAATCTACTTCACTGCATTACTTTCGACAGTCCTTTTATGTGCTCTGTGGCGATAGTTATCTAATTAGTTATCATTCGTTGCTCACTTTGTTGCACCCTCATCATTATGTCATGTTACCTTAGTTCTTGTTACACTCTGTTCTGTGATCTTTTACTTTAGTAAAATTATTCTTTGTTGTTATCCATCACAGTTTCATTCTAGCTCTCTGTCATGATATTGTATCTGATGGCATATAGCATTACTTGTGTTATCATCAAGCCTGTTGTATCCTATGCGCGAATCATTATTGCATCCTACATCGAATGGTTTGTTCCTTAATAGCTAGCTTGATTGAGTTCGTATCTATTGTACCTTATTTCCACTGCTGTGTTTGGGATTAGTTAAAAACATTCGCAAGAATTTTTCAATCTACCACTCACCCCCTCTGGTTGATATACTCTCGGTTCTAACAATTGGTATCAGAGGAGGTACTCCCTATCTCTGTTTATTAAAGGTCTTACGTCCTTGGAGTTTTGAGTATGTCGTATGCAGGTAGATCCTCGATCTCTGAAAGATTTCCTATCTTCGATGGAAATGACTATCTCTACTGGAAAGGAAGAATGAGAATCACAATTCAAGACATCGATTTAGAACTATGGCAGATTGTGGAAAATGGATACACTATTCAGCATGCTCCAACCCCTGATGACAAAGCTATTCTACGGTTGGATGCGCAAGCTAAAGACATTATCTGCGCAAGTATCTCAAAGGACATTTTCATTCGATTCAGAACGCTTGACACTGCTAAGCAACTTTGGGATGCCATAAAAAATGCTCATGAAGTATCCACTGCCAGAACAGACCCTCACACACAAATACTTCATGCCATGTTTGCTGGCTTCAGAAGCCTTCGAAAAGAAAGTGCTATGGAACTCATTGATCGATTGGCAAATATTGTTGGAAGACTTCATCAACGAAGAGTAACTGATATCACCGGTAAAAATGTGGTCAACAAGCTGCTCAGTGCTCTTGACGCTACCTTAAATCCCATCATAGCAGAACTCAAGCAAAGACCAGACTTTGAAGAACTTCACTATGTGGAGGTCATGACGCTGTTGTCACTTCATGAAGAAAATATGGAGCTAGAAAATGCAGATCAAGAACCTTCTTCAAAAGGTGAAGGAGAAATTCTCTCAAACTATGGCAGTTCAAACGAAGAAGAAGATGTTGAGAATCAACACACCATCACCAGAGAACTAGAGATGCTAACAGAAAGGCTAAGTGATCTTAGAAGGCATAATTTGTGCCTCACGAATGATGACGAATTTGATTTGCTTGAATCATCAAGAAGGTTACCTCCAAAAGAAATGAAGTGCTTGAAGTGCAAACAATTTGGTAATCTCATTGCAGTCTGGCCTTGCTAGGAAGGAAAACCTAGAAACAGATGGAAATATCTTCATTGTAGTGGATTCACATGAATGGATCGTCATACTAGGCTCACGAAGAAAAATGAGCCTTCCTCATCTTCTTCAACGAGACCAGTCACTGACGTAAGTGAAGGAAATATTCCCAAGAGGCAATAATAAAGTTGTTATTTATATTTCCTTATATCATGATAAATGCTTATTATTCATGCTAGAATTGTATTAACCTGAAACTTAGTACATGTGTGAATACATAGACAAACAGAGTGTCCCTAGTATGCCTCTACTTGACTAGCTCGTCAATCAAAGATGGTTAAGTTTCCTGACCATAGACATGTGTTGTCATTTGATGAATGGGATCACATCATTAGAGAATGATGTGATGGACAAGACCCATCCGTTAGCTTAGCATAATGATCGTTTAGTTTTATTGCTATTGCTTTCTTCATGACTTATACATGTTCCTCTGACTATGAGATTATGCAACTCCAAATACCGGAGGAACACCTTGTGTGCTATCAAACGTCACAACGTAACTGGGTGATTATAAAGATGCTCTACAGGTGTCTCCGATGGTGTTTGTTGAGTTGGCATAGATCGAGATTAGGATTTGTCACCCCGTGTATCGAAGAGGTATCTCTAGGCCTTCTCGGTAATGCTCATCACTATAAGCCTTGCAAGCAATGTGACTAATGAGTTAGTTACGGGATGATGCATTACGGAACAAGTAAAGAGAATTGCTGGTAACGAGATTGAACTAGGTTTGAAGATACCACGATCAAATCTCGGGCAAGTAACATACCGATGACAAAGGGAACAACGTATGTTATTATGCGGTTTGACCAATAAAGATCTTCGTAGAATATGTAGGAGCCAATATCAGCATCCAGGTTCCGCTATTGGTTATTGATACATCTCCAACATATCTATAATTTTTGATTGTTTCATGCTATTATATTATCTATTTTGGATGATAACGGGCTTTATTTTACACTTTTATATTATTTTTGGGACTAACCTATTAACCGGAGGCCCAACCCAAATTGTTGTTTTTTTTGCCTATTTTAGTGTTTCGCAGAAAAGGAATATCAAATGGAGTCCAAATGGAATGAAACCTTCGGGAGCATGATTTTTGGAACAAACTTGATCCAGAGGACTTGGAGTGGACGTCAAGCAATCAACGAGGAGGCCATGAGGCAGGGGGGCGCGCCTACCCCCTGGGCACACCCTCCACCCTCATGGACCCCTCGTTGCTCCATCGACCTACTTCTTCCTCCAATATATATTCATATACTCTGCAAACATCCGGGAGCACCACGAAACCCTATTTCCACCGCCGCAACCTTCTATACCCAAGAGATCCCATCTTGGGGCCTTTTCCGGAGCTCCGCCGGAGGGGGCATCGATCACGGAGGGCCTCTACATCAACTCCATGGCCCCTCCGATGATGTGTGAGTAGTTTACCTCAGACCTTCGGGTCCATAGCTAGTAGCTAGATGGCTTCTTCTCTCTCTTTGGATCTCAATACAAAGTTCTCCTCGATTCTCTTGGAGATCTATTCGATGTAATCTTCTTTTGCAGTGTGTTTGTCGAGATCCGATGAATTGTGGGTTTATGATCAAGTTTATCTATGAACTATATTTGAATCTTCTCTGAATTCTTTTATGTATAATTGGTTTTTCTTTGCAAGTCTCTTCGAGTTATCAGTTTGGTTTGGCCTACTAGATTGATCTTTCTTGCAATGGGAGAAGTGCTTAGCTTTGGGTTCAATCTTGCGCTGCTCGATCCCAGTGACAGAAAGGGAAACGACACGTATTGTATTGTTGCCATCGAGGATAAAAAGATGGGGTTTATATCATATTGCATGAGTTTATCCCTCTACATCATGTCATCTTGCTTAAGGCGTTACTCTGTTCTTATGAACTTAATACTCTAGATGCATGCTGGATAGCGGTCGATGTGTGGAGTAATAGTAGTAGATGCAGGTAGGAGTCGGTCTACTTGTCACGGACGTGATGCCTATATACATGATCACACCTAGATATTCTCATAATTATTCGCTTTTCTATCAATTGCTCAACAATAATTTGTTCACCCACCGTAATACTTATGTTATCTTGAGAGAAGCCACTAGTGAAACCTATGGCCACCAGGTCTATTTTCCATCATACAAGTTTCCAATCTATTTTATTTTGCAATCTTTACTTTCAATCTATATCATAAAAATACCAAAAATACTTATCTCATTATTATCATCTCTATCAGATATCACTCTTGCAAGTGGCCGTGAAGGGATTGACAACCCCTTTATCGCGTTGGTTGCGAGGTTCTTATTTGTGTGTGTAGGTACGAGGTGACTCGCGCGTGGTCTCCTACTGGATTGATACCTTGGTTCTTAAAAACTGAGGGAAATACTTACGCTGCTTTACTGCACCACCCTTTCCTCATCAAGGGAAAACCAACGCAGTGCTCAGGAGGTAGCAAGAAGGATTTCCGGCGCCGTTGCCGGGGAGGCTTACACCAAGTCAAATCAAGATTCGATCTCCAGCCAACGTGCGATTTATGGCGCCGTTGCCGGGGAGATCTACGCCAAGTCAAGACATACCAAGTACCCATTATAACTCTTATCCTTCGCATTACATTATTTGCCATTTGCCTCTCGTTTTCCTCTCCCCCACTTCACCCTTGCCGTTTTATTCGCCCTCTTTTTTCGTTCGCCTCTTTTTCGCTTGCTTCTTGTTTGCTTGTGTGTTGGATTGCTTGCTTTATCACGATGGCTCAAGATAATACTAAATTGTGTGACTTTGCTAATACCAACAATAATGATTTTATTAGCACTCCAATTGCTCCTCTTACCGATGCTGAATCTTGTGAAATTAATACTGCTTTGCTGAATCTTGTCATGAAAGATCCGTTTTCTGGCCTTCCTAGTGAAGATGCCGCTACCCATCTAAACAACTTTGTTGATTTGTGTGATATTCAAAATAAGAAAGATGTGGACAACGATATTGTTAAACTTAAGCTATTTCCGTTTTCGCTTAGAGATCGTGCTAAAGCTTGGTTTTCATCTTTGCCTAAAAATAGTATTGGTTCATGGAATAAGTGCAAAGATGCATTTATCTCTAAGTATTTTCCTCCCGCTAAGATAATCTCTCTTAGAAACGATATTATGAATTTTAAGTAACTTGATCATGAACATATTGCACAATCTTGGGAGAGGATGAAATTAATGATACGTAATTGCCCTACACATGGTTTGAATTTATGGATGATTATACAAAAAAATTATGCCGGATTGAATTTTGCTTCTAGAAATCTTTTAGATTCGGCCGTGGGAGGCACTTTTATGGAAATCACTTTAAGAGAAGCTACCAAACTCCTAGATAATATTATGGTTAATTATTCTCAATGGCACACTGAAAGATCTACTAGTAAAAAGGTGCATGCAATTGAAGAGATTAATGTTTTGAGTGGAAAGATGGATGAACTTATTAAATTGTTTGCTAATAAGAGTGCTCCTACTGATCCTAATGATATGCCTTTGTCTACTTTGATTGAGAATAATAATGAATCTATGGATGTGAATTTTGTTGGTAGGAACAAATTTGGTAATAACACATATAGAGGTAATTTTAATTCTAAGCCGTTTCCTAGTAATTCCTCTAATAATTATGGTAATTCCTACAACAATTCTTGTGGAAATTATAATAAGATGCCCTCTGATTTTGAATCTAGTATTAAAGAATTTATTATTTCGCAAAAGAGTTTCAATGCTTTGATTGAAGAAAAATTGCTTAAGATTGATGAGTTGGCTAGGAACATGGATAGAATTTCTCTTGATGTTGATTCTTTAAAACTTAGATCTATTCCACCTAAGCATGATATCAATGAGTCTCTCAAAGCCATGAGAATTTCCATTGATGAGTGCAAAGAAAGAACCGCTAGGATGCGTGCTAAGAAAGATTGCTTTGTGAAAGCGTGTTCTTCTAGTTTTCATGACAATAAAGATGAAGATCTAAAAGTAATTGATGTGTCCCCTATTAAATCCTTGTTTTGAAATATGAATCTTGATAATGATGGGACTGGAGATGAGTCAATTTTAGTTAGAAGGTGTCCCAAAAAAATTCGAAGTTTTTAGATCTTGATGCAAAAATGGTAAAAGTGGGATTGGAGAGGTCAAAACTTTAAATAGCAATGAACCCACTATCTTGGATTTCAAGGAATTTAATTATGATAATTGCTCTTAGATAGATTGTATTTCCTTGTTGCAATCTACGCTAAATTCTCCTCATGCTTATAGTCAAAATAAAGCTTTTACTAAACATATCGTTGATGCTTTGATGCAATCTTATGAAGAAAAACTTGAGTTGGAAGTTTCTATCCCTAGAAAACTCTATGATGAGTGTGAACCTACTAATAAAATAAAAATTAAAGATCATGAATGCTATGCTTTGTGTGATTTGGGTTCTAGTGTTTCCACGATCTCAAAAACTTTGTATGATTTGCTAGGTTTTTGTGAATTTGATGATTGTTCTTTAAACTTGCACCTTGCGGATTCTACTATTATGAAACCTATGGGAAAGATTAATGATGTTCTTATTGTTGCAAATAGGAATTATGTGCCCGTATATTTCGTTGTTCTTGATATAGATTGCAATCCTTCATGTCCTATTATTCTTGGTAGACCTTTCCTTAGAACGATTGGTGCAATTATTGATATGAAGGAAGGAAATATTAGATTCTAATTTCCGTTAAGGAAGGGTACGGAACACTTTCCTAGAAAGAAAATTAAATTACCTTATGAATCTATTATGAAAGCCACTTATGGATTGCATACCAAAGATAACAATACCTAGATCTATCCTTGCTTTTATGCCTAGCTAAGGGCGTTAAACGATAGTGCTTATTGGGAGGCAACCCAATTTTATTTTTATTCCTTGCTTTTTGCTCCTATTTAGTAATAAATAATTTATCTAGCCTCTGTTTTGGTTGTGTTTTTTGTGTTTAATTAGTGTTTGTGCCAAGTAGAACCGTTGGGAAGACTTGCGGAAAGTCTTTTCAATCTTGCTGTAAAAAACAGAAACTTTAGCGCTCATGAGAATTGCTGCCATTTTTTATTGGAGAGTGATATTTAGTTAATTATTTTTGAAGATGATTAATATATAAATTGCTCACGTCCATCAATTTATTGTAGAATTTTTGGGGTTCCAGAAGTATTCGAAACCTACAGATTACTACAGACTATTCTGTTTTTGACAGATTCTGTTTTTCGTGTGTTGTTTGATTATTTTGATGAATCTATGGCTAGTAATAGAGTTTATGAACCATAGAAAAGTTGGAATACAGTAGGTTTAACACCAATATAAATAAAGAATGAGTTCATTACATGTAACATCCCGATTCTCGGAATGTTTAAGAAAAAGTTTTCCAAAAATCAGAGCAAGAAAATTTCATTTGTTTTATTTAATAACCAAGCTTAAATTGGAATTTTATAATTTAATGGATTTAAATTGAACTAATGTGAACCTAAATTAAAATTTGAGTTTAATTCTTTTCTTTTAGTCGGGCTTTATTTTCTCTTCTTTGGCATATTTAAATATGCACCTTTGAATTTACTTTGGTTTTTGTGAATCCGTTTGATATTCGTTTGAGCTTCTTTCCTTCTCTAAATTTTCCCAAGAGGAAAATCAATCTGTTTTTCCTATCTCAAACTCTAGGCGAAATTCCATTTGTTCAACATCTTGCCTTCTCTTTCCTGGGTTGAGTCACTGTTATTTTTTTCCTGTCTAAGTCGCATGGGCTTAGCCCATCTATTTTTTCTCCTCCCCTCCTTTCTCATGGGCCTTGCTGACCTGGGCCATCTCTCTCACCCGAGCAAGAGGCTCCTCTCCTTCTGTACATTTCCAATCTACAGAATAGAAATGACCACCTACACCTACACATAAGAGGAAATGTTCAGCCATATGGAAACTCCTTCTCTTAATTCCCTTTAATTTCTACAGTTTCCAAATATGAAATTATGTAGACTTGGTTCTTCTCCGGCTGCCAGCCCGAGCGCTTCTCCTTCCTCCACCTACATGCACACATGTACAAACAAACAAAATGCCAACACCCATCGTTCTCTCCTTTCTCCACATCGTTTCCAATTCCTCCGGTACATATACGTGCACCTCCACCTCCTCTTTCATTCCTTCCTCGTTCTCCTCATCAGAACACTGCAAAGAAATGATGCTCCATAGACGCGATGTTCGATCCCGTTGACGCAGCCCATCTCCATCCAAACCCCTGCGCCAAGTTCTTCTTCTACATCCCATGAATCCATTCAGAGAAGAAAGAACGTGATCGGTCGACCACACACGAAGAATTCCACATGTACGTTAACACTGTTCGTCGAGTTCATCGCATCGTATCTTCATGCTCGGTGAGCAACTATCCAATTCCTTTTGCGCGCCGTGAAAACATCATTCAAGTTATCTCCTAGACATCATAGTTCCTGCTATTTTTATCGTTGGACGCGTTGATGTTATCCGTCGCATGAACTAAATATTATTGGCATCTTTCCATCATTTTGGTTCATCGTTTGATCTTGATCCCAATAGATGAAACGTTTTAAGAGGTGAGAGGAACCCGTTTGTGGTTTTAGATTTTCTATTTATTTATGTTTACTTGTGTGATGTATGCCTAGGAGTCAATCCTAATTATTTTTGCAATGTTAGGAGTAACACATGATTCACTAGATTTATTCTACTCTTGTTTTAGATTGTTTAAATAGTTGCACGTATTGTTTCGGCTTGGTGATTTTCAGTACAATGTATAGTTCTCTTTTATGCATGCGTACTAAATTTGTGAATTAGTTCCATCTTTAGTATTTTGAACTATTGATGTAGATTTTCTATGGGTTGCTAAATATTGTTGAACGTGTTGTTTCATGTGATATTTTTCTCTCGTGTGGTACATAGTCGTATGATATGCCTATGTACAAGTTTGTGAATTATTACCATGCGTGCGTTTATTGTAAGAATTTATTTATTCTAGTTATATACTCTATCTTATGTTGTTGTTTTACACATCATGTAATCATCTCTTGTACACAATTTGGTGAACGTTCGCCATGTGTATAATTTCATAGAATAGTTTTTTTATTTAATTTAGTTTTGTTTTGTTTAGCATGGCGATATATATTACATATGTTCCATATAACCGTTCTCAATCAAGATGCATGTGTGTTGTATAGTTTTGATGTCATGTCATGCTCTGGGTTATTGTTTATCTAAATTATATGTGTCATCTAGTTTCTTTATAATAGTTGTAGAGTCGATGTTGCTTTAGAGTTGCTATAAGATAAACATAACCCAAGGTTAATCAATGGTTGTTGCATATAGTTATTTATCTTTTAACCATCACAAATATTTTTCGTGGTCTACTAACATTTAGTCATGCCATGTCTAGTATAGTTGAGTTGTATTATTTCATGTATTTTGCATCATTCTCATTATGCTCGATGTTAAATGAAATGTCTTGTTATAGATGTTTGTTATGAAAGATTACTTGGATGGTTGCTTTATGTCATGTTTAAGATTTGTGTTGATATAGATAATTTATTCTTATGACATATGACTTAGATTATTACATCTTGATAGTTATTCGATGTGTTTTGTTTACCTAGACAATACCATGCCATGCTAGCACTTGTTCAAACGTTGAATGCATGTTTTATTGTATGATTTCCGTGTGTTACAACATTGCTAGTATTTACGATATGATGGTGCATATTGTTACCCTTTGCTTGGTAGAGATACATGCTTGTTGTGTATGATTCCATCTTGCTTGATCAATACCATTCCATGATATTGTGACTATGTAACTAGATGATATTGTGTGTATCAATTCATGTCACGTTCATGTTTATGTAGATTAAGTCTTTATAAGTGTAGGTTGTATGTAATAGAAATGTGTCTTGTCTATATTATTCATGTTATGATATTCATCGCTTGATGCCATTGATGCCATGACCTAGATGTTTACTTGCTTACATGTTAGTATTCCTTTTCCATGTGCTTAGTTATCATAACTATCATGCTAGTGATGTGTGCTAATACAATGCTGCATCATTGGGTTGCTTGTTATCCACCAAATCATGGCATAGTTACGAGTTGAATTCTATTGGTATCATAGTTTGGCATCTCATGTGATGATCATCCATGCTTAGCGTTATATATAGTCTACCTCGCTATTGCATTGTTGTATGCCTAGACTTTGTCATATCTAGTGTATCTAGTTGATTTTATGTCTAACCATGCATTATTCATGCAAGTTATCTTTCATGCCTTATTATGTTCCATGTACTATAGTTGAGTACTTAGCCACTTTTGCTTCTTATATGATTGCCCTTGTCTCATGTTAGTATTATGAATATTTTAATACTTATTGCTATGACTCACGTCATATGCTTAGGATGAGTCATATGTCATGTTAGTAGAGTTATGCTTGATCATACACTAAGTGTGTGTGTCGTGCTTTGTTATTTTGAGCATGTGGTGACAATATTATTGCTAGTGGTTATTGGTATTAGTTGTTCTTTATTATTAAGACCATGTCATAGTTTAGAATCTTTTCGTGAACACTTGTATGTTGAATGCTTGTGTCAGTTAATACATATTTATGATCCTATACTCACATGTTGTGGGTGAGATGTGTATTATTATTAAGTTGTCCAATTAGTTTTGCGATAGCATTGATTTGTCATTCATTATAGAAATGCTTGCTAATAGTGGTTATGATTGGTGTTTAGTCTTTGCTTGTTGTTAACCATTATAAATATTTGGATTCATCTAAATATTTACTTGTGGTTGATTATTACTCTTAATCATGTCTAGAATAGTTGTTCACCCATTTGTTCCATGTGTCGTATGGTTTCTGTTAATTGTTTTTACAAATGAATTGGTTTGATGTAGTAGAGTTGATCCTATTTTCTTTTAATAATGTTTTAGGGATAGACCTAGACCATTTCAATTCATGTTGTTGAATGATGTATGATTGCTTAACTAGTATGGTTTGTAATGTGTGTTTGTTTGTCTTATGGAACACTTGCTTTTGAATTCTTATATAGTTGGTGTATATGTTTGGCTATCGTTGACCATTATAAGTATTTAGATTCTATCTAAATATTTATTTGTGGTTAACTCTTACCTTTTCATTCCATGTTGTGATCATGTAGTTAAATGCATAGGGTGGTTCCATTTCATATGTGTGGATGCCATTGTGTTGGTTATATAGTAGTTTCTTATATAGTTAGTCGTGATGTGTAGTGGGCACTATTTGTGGTCAATAGCATAGTTTGTACCGGGACGTTAGTCTTGTTGACAAGCCCTGATTATCCATCATCAACCTAAACCCTGTCAATTCATTGAGTCCTCTAATTACCTTCCAATCATGCTATCTCCTTTGGAATCTCCATCTGATCAATATTTTGCTATCCATCCACTCTTAATTGTTTTGGATGTTATTTGTATTTACTTTTGCTTTGGTATTTATGGTTTGTCTTTGCTATCGTTACAACAAGTAGGGAGTGACGACGATGTTGCACATGGACAAAACCAGGTTACTGAAGAAGGACTCAACAACGAAGGCATGCCTCCTTCTTTGATCATACTTATCCTATGTTTTACAAAATTGCATTGTGTTTTATGGTTACTCTATGCATGCTATTTTTAATTCTCGTAGCTAGCATGTCGATTGACACATTACCTTGATCCGCTTGTCGCCTATTCACTTGACACCTGAGTAGAATTATAGTATTCTGGTAGAGTATAAATGCTTAGCCATGCTTATTACCCTTTAGGTGCTTTGTTGAATGACCTTTGAGTCATTCACACTTGAAACTTATCGTTGAGCCCTTGTTGATCTTCTCTATCCTCTTCTACTCTGGGTGAAACTTACCATCTGAATACTGGCGCGGGCGACAGCTGAATCAAGGATTGAAGGAGCGATCGGCCGTCCTTCACGAGTTGAAGGGGGCAATCAGTCGTCCGTGCCGCATGAGGCCTAATAAGTCTTGGATTTGAAGATTGTGTTAACAGTACAACCACATGCTATATGGGCACTGGCTTGGTTGATTAGTTAGTTCACTCTTATTGTCGTCATCGCCGTACCGCAGATGGGATAGCTGCCTTGCGAGGAGTGTCCTCGGCACAAAAGGGGGGCCCGGACTATGAACTGCGGTTACTTCCATGCTGAAACCTAGTGGGCTTGGCACAGTAAGTTTGGTCTAATGAAAGACCTCGTCACAATCTCCCTGCCGGTATACCAAATGGTGTACTACGCCAGCGGCCACTGGTGGCAACAAGTCGGGATTGTGTCATGTGGGTAAAGTGTACAACCTCTACAGAGTGTAAAACTATTCGAATAGCCGTGTCCACGGTCATGGACAACACATGAATCTTTCTTGACATACAGGACCTGTCTTGCTTATTCCCTCTTTGCCCCTATTCTTGAAGCCTATGAAGGATGTGAGTTGATCGAGGATCCTCACTTTGATGAAAGTTATTCTGGAGATAAAACATGTTTTCATCAAAAGGTGCTTTTATTCAACTGCTATTTTTTTGAAACAAAATTAGCTTTTATGCAAATGAGCCATACAACCTTCCTTTGAAGCCACATGTAGCTATTAGGTCCTTCCCCGAGGGAGGCATGTTGAGTACGTAATGTACTCATGGCAATAATTTTGTTGACAACAGAGTTGCATGGATATGAAGGTGATGACTACGACTACTATGGCGATCCGTAGGAGTGAGGTCACGTGGACTACATCGACTGCCTGTGGCTGAGATGGAGTCGCTATGCATTGTACTTTCCGCTGTTTTTCTGAATGTAATAAGTGTCATGAGACATTTATCTAGGTATGCCTTGTGGCAAGATATATTTAAAATTGTAATACCTTTTATGTATTGTGCAATGATATCATTTCACTGTGTTGTCAACAATGATCTTGGGGTTGACAAATATACGCAGGAGGGTCTGGAAGTTAATTTCGGGTTCTCACGTTACAATACCTTGAAGTGGTGGTTTGTTTTCTTTTACTGACGGAGCTCACAAAGATTTTCTTTTAGGTTTTGTGTTGTGAAGTTTTCAATTTTTGGGTAAGGATTTGATGGATTATGGAACAAGGAGTGGCAAGAGCCGAAGCTTGGGGATGCCCAAGGCACCCCAAGGTAAAATCCAAGGACACCAAAAAGCCTAAGCTTGGGGGTGCCCCGGAAGGCATCCCCTCTTTCGTCTTCGTCTATCGGTAACTTTACTTGGAGCTATATTTTTATTCGCCACATGATATGTGTTTTGCTTGGAGCGTCTTGTATGATTTGAGTCTTTGCTTTTTAGTTTACCACAATCATCCTTGCTGTACACACCTTTTGAGAGAGACACACATGAGTTGGAATTTATTAAAATACTCTATGTGCTTCACTTATATCTTTTGAGCTATATAGTTTTTGCTCTAGTACTTCACTTATATCTTTTAGATCATGGTGGTGGTTTTATTTTATAGAAATAATTGATCTCTCATGCTTCACTTATATTATTTTGAGAGTCCTTTAGAACAACATGGCAATTTGCTTTTAGGCATAATAAAAACTTTCATATAAGTGCATTGAATACTAAGAGAAGTTCGATATTTGATGACTGTTTTGAGATATGGAGATAGTGATATCAAAGTTGTGCTAGTTGAGTAGTTGTGAATTTGAGGAATACTTGTGTTGAAGTTTGCAAGTCCCGTAGCATGCACATATGGTAAACGTTGTGTAACAAATTTGAAACATGAGGTGTTATTTGATTGTCTTCCTTATGAGTGGCAGGCAGGGACGAGTGATGGTATTTTCCTACCAATCTATCCCCCTAGGAGCATGCGCGTAATACTTGGTTTTTGATGACTTGTAGATTTTAGCAATAAGTATGTGAGTTATTTATGACTAATGTTGAGTCCATGGATTATACGCACTCTCACCCTTCCACCATTGCTAGCCTCTTCGGTACCATGCATTGCCCTTTCTCACCTTGAGAGTCGGTGCAAACTTCGCCGGTGCATCCAAACCTCGTGATACAATACGCTCTATCACACATAAACCTCCTTATATCTTCCTCAAAACAGCCACCATACCTACCTATTATGGCATTTCCATAGCCATTCCGAGATATATTGCCATGCAACTTTCCACCGTTCTGTTTATTATGACACGCATCATCATTGTCATATTGCCTTGCATGATCATGTAGTTGACATCGTATTTGTGGCAAAGCCACCATTCATAATTCTTTCATACATGTCACTCATGAGTCATTGCACATCCCGGTACACCGCCGGAGGCATTCATATAGAGTCATATCTTGTTCTAGTATCGAGTTGTAATCATTGAGTTGTAAGTAAATAGAAGTGTGATGATCATCAGTAATAGTGCATTGTCCCATAAAAAGGGCCAAATAATAAAAAAAGAAGGCCCAAAAAATGGGGGCAATGCTACTATCCTTTTTTTCCACACTTGTGCTTCAAAGTAGCACCATGATCTTTATGATAGGGAGTCTCTTGTTTTGTCATTTTCATATACTAGTGGGAATTTTTCATTATAGAACTTGGCTTGTATATTCCAACAATGGGCCTCCTCAAGTGCCCTAGGTCTTCGTGAGCAAGCAAGTTGGATGCACACCCACTTAGTTTCTTTTGTTGAGCTTTCATACATTTATAGCTCTAGTGCATCCGTTGCATGGCAATCCCTACTCCTTGCATTGACATCAATTGATAGGCATCTCCCTAGCCCATTGATTAGCCACGTCGATGTGAGACTTTCTCCTTTTTTTGTCTTCTCCACATAACCCCCTTCATTATATTCCATTCCACCCATAGTGCTATATCCATGGCTCACGCTCATGTATTGCGTGAAAGTTGAAAAAAGTTTGAGATTACTAAAGTATGAAACAAATTGCTTGGCTTGTCATCGGGGTTGTGCATGATGAGAGCATTCTTGTGTGACGAAAATGGAGCATGACCAAACTATATGATTTTGTAGGGATGAACTTTCTTTGGCCATGTTATTTTGAGAAGACATGATTGCTTAGTTAGTATGCTTGAAGTATTATTATTTTTATGTCAATATTAAACTTTTATCTTGAATATTTCGGATCTGAACATTCATGCCACAATAAACAAAATTACATTGAGAAATATGTTAGGAAGCATTCCACATAAAAAATTCTATTTTTATCATTTACCTACTCAAGGACGAGCATGAATTAAGCTTGGGGATGCTTGATACGTCTCCAACGTATCTATAATTTTTGATTGTTTCATGCTATTATATTATCTGTTTTGGATTATAATGGGCTTTATTTTACACTTTTATATTATTTTTGGGACTAATCTATTAACCGGAGGCCCATCCCAAATTGCTGTTTTTTTGCCTATTTCAGTGTTTCGCAGAAAAGGAATATCAAACGGAGTCCAAACGGAATGAAACCTTCGGGGCGTGATTTTTAGGAAAAACGTGATCCAGAGGACTTGGAGTGGACGTCAATCAATCAACAAGGAGGCCATGAGGCAGGGGGCGTGCCTACCCCTGGGCATGCCCTCCACCCTCGTGGGCCCCTTGTTGCTCCACCGACCTACTTCTTCCTTCTATATATATTCATATACCCCGCAAACATCCGGGAGCACCACGAAACCCTATTTCCACCGCCGCAACCTTCTGTATCTAAGAGGTCCCATCTTGGGGCCTTTTCCGGAGCTTCGCTGGAGGGGGCATCGATCACGGAGGGCCTCTACATCAACTCCATGGCCCCTCCGATGATGTGTGAGTAGTTTACCTCAGACCTTCGGGTCCATAGCTAGTAGCTAGATGGCTTCTTCTCTCTCTTTGGATCTCAATACAAAGTTCTCCTCGATTCTCTTGGAGATCTATTCGATGTAATCTTCTTTTGCGGTGTGTTTGTCGAGATTCAATGAATTGTGGGTTTTTGATCAAGTTTATCTATGAACAATATTTGAATCTTCTCTGAATTCTTTTATGTGTGATTGGTTTATCTTTGCAATGAATTATCAGTTTGGTTTGGCCTACTAGATTGATCTTTCTTGCAATGGGAGAAGTGCTTAGCTTTGGGTTCAATCTTGCGGTGCTCGATCCTATTGACAGAAACGGAAACGACACGTATTGTATTGTTGCCATCGAGGATAAAAAGATGGGGTTTATATCATATTGCATGAGTTTATCCCTCTACATCATGTCATATTGCTTAAGGCGTTACTGTGTTCTTATGAACTTAATACTCTAGATGCATGCTGGATAGCGGTCGATGTGTGGAGTAATAGTAGTAGATGCAGGCAGGAGTCGGTCTACTTGTCACGGATGTGATGCCTATATACATGATCATACCTAGATATTCTCATAATTATTCGCTTTTCTATCAATTGCTCGACAGTAATTTGTTCACCCACCGTAATACTTATGCTATCTTGAGAGAAGCCACTAGTGAAACCTATGGCCCCCGGGTGTATTTTCCATCATACAAGTTTCCAATCTATTTTATTTTGCTACTTTCAATCTATATCATAAAAATACCAAAAATACTTATGTTATTATTATCATCTCTATCAGATCTCACTCTTGCAAGTGGCCGTGAAGGGATTGACAACCCCTTTATCGCGTTGGTTGCGAGGTTCTTATTTGTGTGTGTAGGTACGAGGTGACTCGTGCATGGTCTCCTACTGGATTGATACCTTGGTTCTAAAAAACTGAGGGAAATACTTACGCTGCTTTACTGCACCACCCTTTCCTCTTCGAGGGAAAACCAACGCAGTGCTCAAGAGGTAGCAGTTATTGACCGGAGATGTGTCTCGGCCATGTCTACATAGTTCTCGAACCTGTAGGGTCCGCACGCTTAACGTTCGATGAAGATTTATATTATGAGTTATGTGATTTGATGACCGAAGATTGTTCGGAGTCCCAGATGAGATCACGGATATGATGAGGAGTCTCGAAATGGTCGAGAGGTAAAGATTCATATATTGGAAGGTTGCATTCGGACACCGGATTGGTTTCGGGAAGTTTCGGATAAGTTTCGGAGTACCGGGGGTTATCGGAACCCCCCGGGAAGTTAATGGGCCAACATGGGCCTTAGTGGAGAAGAGAGAGGGCCGGCCAGGAGGTGGCGCGCGCCCCCCTTGCCAATCCGAATTGGACAAGGGGTGGGGGTGGCGCCCCCTTTCCTCTCCTACTCCTTCTCTCTTTCCCCCTTTTTGCTACTCCGGAAAAGGAAAAAGGAGAGGGAATCCTACTAGGACTTGGGAGTCCTAGTAGAACTCCCCACACCTGGCGCGCCTCCTCCCTAGCCGCCGGCCTCCCCCTCCTTTATATACGTGGGAGGGGGCACCCCAAAGACATAACAAGTCTTCTCTTAGCCGTGTGCGGTGCCCCCCTCCACAATTACACACCTCGGTCATATTGTTGTAGTGCTTAGGTGAAGCCTTGTGCCGGTAACTTCATCATCACCGTCAACACGCCATTGTGCTGACGAAACTCTCCCTCGTCCTCAACTGGATCAAGAGCTCGAGGGACGTCATCGTGCTGAACGTGTGCTGAACACGGAGGTGCCGTACGTTCGGTGCTAGGACCGGTTGGATCGTGAAGACGTTCGACTACATCAACCGCGTTACTAAACAATTCCGCTTTCGGTCTACATGGGTACGTGGACACACTTTCCCCTCTCGTTGCTACGCATCTCCTAGATAGATCTTGCGTGATCGTAGGAAAATTTTGAAATACTGCGTTCCCCAAACAGTGGCATCCGAGCCAGGTCTATGCATAGATGTTATATGCACGAGTAGAACAGAAGGAGTTGTGGGTGATAATAGTCATACTGCTTACCAGCAATATCTTACTTTGATTCGGCGGTATTGTTGGATGAAGTGGCCCAGACCGACATTACATGACTGCGTTCATGAGACTGGTTATACCGACGTGCTTTGCACATAGGTGGCTGGCGGGTGTCTGTTTCTCCAACTTTAGTTGAATCGAGTTTGACTAATCCCGGTCCTTGTTGAAGGTTAAAACAACACACTTGACGAAAAATCGTTGTGGTTTTGATGCGTAGGTAAGAACGGTTCTTACTAGAAACCCGTAGCAGCCATGTAAAACTTGCAACAACAATGTAGAGGACGTCTAATTTGTTTTTGCAGGGCATGTTGTGATGTGATATGGTCAAAGACGTGATGAGATATAAATTATTGTATGAGATTATCATGTTTTGTAAAAGTTATCGGCAACTGGCAGGAGCCTTATGATTGTCGCTTTATTGTATGAAATGCAATCGCCATGTAATTGCTTTACTTTATCACTAAGCGGTAGCGATAGTCGTAGAAGCAATAGTTGGTGAGATGACAACGATGCTACGATGGAGATCAAGGTGTCAAGCCGGTGACGATGGTGATCATGACGGTGCTTTGGAGATGGAGATCAAATGGCACAAGATGATGATGGCCATATCATATCACTTATTTTGATTGCATGTGATGTTTATCCTTTATGCATCTTATTTTGCTTAGTACGGCGGTAGCATTATAAGATGATCCCTCACTAAATTTCAAGGTATAAGTGTTCTCCCTGAGTATGCACCGTTGCTACACTTCGTCGTGCCAAGACACCACGTGATGATCGGGTGTGATAAGCTCTATGTTCGCATACAACAGGTGCAAGCCAGTTTTGCACGTGCAGAATACTCGGGTTAAACTTGACAAGGCTAGCATATGCAGATATAGCCTCGGAATACTAAGACCGAAAGGTCAAACATGAATCATATAGTAGATATGATCAACATAGTGATGTTCACCATTCAAAACTACTCCATCTCACGTGATGATCGGACATGGTTTAGTTGATATGGATCACACGATCATTTAGATAACTAGAGGGATGTCCATCTAAGTGGGAGTTCTTAAGTAATATGATTAATTGAACTTTAATTTATCATGAACTTAGTACTTGATAGTATTTGCATGTCTATGTTGTTGTAGATCAATGGCCCATGCTACCATTCCCTTGAATTTTAATGCATTCCTAGAGAAAGCTAAGTTGAAAGATGATGGTAGCAACTACACGGATTGGGTCCGTAACTTGAGGATCATCCTCATTGCTGCAAAGAAGAATTACGTCCTGGAAGCACCGCTAGGTGCAAAACCCGCTGTAGGAGGAACTCCAGATGTTATGAACGTCTGGCAGAGCAAAGCTGATGACTACTCGATAGTTCAGTGTGCCATGCTTTACGGCTTAGAATCGGGACTTCAAAGACGTTTTGAACGTCATGGAGCATATGAGATGTTCCAGGAGTTGAAGTTAATATTTCAAGCAAATGCCCGAATTGAGAGATATGAAGTATCCAATAAATTCTATAGCTGCAAGATGGATGAGAATAGTTCTGTCCGTGAACATATACTCAGAATGTTTGGGTACCACAACCACTTGACTCAACTGGGAGTTAATCTTCCTGATGATAGTGTCATTGACGGAGTTCTTCAATCACTGCCACCAAGCTACAAAAGCTTCGTGATGAACTACAATATGCAAGGGATGGATAAGACAATTCCCGAGCTGTTCGCAATGCTAAAGGCTGCGGAGGTAGAAATCAAGAAGGAACATCAAGTGTTGATGGTTAACAAGACCACTAGTTTCAAGAAAAAGGGCAAAGGGAAGAAGGGGAACTTCATGAAGAACATCAAGCAAGTTGTTGCTCAAGTGAAGAAACCCAAGTCTGGACCTAAGCCTGAGACTGAGTGCTTCTACTACAAAGGGACTGGTCACTGGAAGCGGAACTGCCCCAAGTATTTGGCGAATAAGAAGGATGGCAAAGTGAAAGGTATATTTGATATACATGTTATTGATGTGTACCTTACTAATGCTCGTAGTAGCGCCTGGGTATTCGATACTGGTTCCGTTGCTCACATTTTCAACTTGAAACAGGGGCTACGGACTAAACGAAGATTGGCTAAGGACAAGGTGACGATGCGCGTGGGAAATGGTTCCCAAGTCGATGTGATCGCCGTCGGCACGCTACCTCTACATCTACCGCCGGGATTAGTTTTAGACCTGAATAATTGTTATTTGGTGCCATCATTGAGCATGAACATTATATCTGGATCTTGTTTGATGCGAGACGGTTATTCATTTAAATCAGAGAATAATGGTTGTTCTATTTATATGAGTAATATATTTTATGGTCATGCACCCTTGATGAGTGGTCTATTTTTGTTGAATCTCGATAGTAGTTATACACATATTCATAATATTGAAGCCAAAAGATACAAGTTTAATAATGATAGTGCAACTTATTTGTGGTACTACCGTTTAGGTCATATTGGTGTAAAGTGCATGAAGAAACTCCATGCTGATGGGCTTTTGGAATCACTTGATTATGAATCACTTGATGCTTGCGAACCATGCCTCATGGGCAAGATGACTAAGACTCCGTTCTTCGGAACAATGGAGCGAGCAACTGACTTATTGGAAATAATACATACTGATGTGTGTGGTCCGATGAGTGTTGAAGCTCGCGGCGGGTATCGTTATTTTTTGACCTTCACAGATGATTTGAGCGGATATGGGCATATCTACTTGATGAAACATAAATCTGGAACATTTGAAGAGTTCAAAGAATTTCAGAATGAAGTGGAAAATCATCGTAACAAGAAAATAAAGTTTCTACGATCTGATCGTGGAGGCGAATATTTGAGTTATGAGTTTGGTCTTCATTTGAAACAATGCGGAATAGTTTCACAGCTCACGCCACCTAGAACACCACAACGTAAGGGTGTGTCCGAACGTCGTAACCGCACTCTATTAGATATGGTGCGATCTATGATGTCTCTTACTGATTTACCGACATAGTTTCAGGGTTATGCTTTAGAGACAGTTGCATTCACGTTAAATCGGGCACCATCTAAATCCGTTGAGATGACACCATATGAACTGTGGTTTGGCAAGAAACAATTGTCGTTTCTTAAAGTTTGGGGTTGCGATGCTTATGTGAAATAGTTTCAACCTGATAAGCTCGAGCCCAAATCGGAGAAATGTGTCTTCATAGGATACCCAAAGGAGACTGTTGGGTACACCTTCTATCACAGTCCGAAGGCAAGATATTCATTGCTAAGAATGGATCCTTTCTAGAGAAGGAGTTTCTATCGAAAGAAGTGAGTGGGAGGAAAGTAGAACTTGATGAGTAATTGTACCTTCTCCCGAATTGGAAAGTAGTTGATCACAGAAATCAGTTCCAGTGATTCCTACACCAATTAGTGAGGAAGCTAATGATGATGATCATGAAACTTCAGATCAAGTTACTACCGAACCTCGTAGGTCAACAAGAGTAAGGTCTACACTAGAGTGGTACGGTAATCCTATTCTGGAAGGTCATGTTACTTGACCATGATGAGCCTACGAACTATGAGGAAGCGATGATGAGCCTAGATTCCGTGAAATGGCTTGAGGCCATGAAATCTGAGATGGGATCCATGTATGAGAACAAAGTATGGACTTTGGTTGACTTTGCCGATGATCGGCAATCCATAGAGAATAAATGGATCTTCAAGAAGAAGACTGACGCTGACGGTAATGTTACTATCTACAAAGCTCGATTTGTTGCGAAAGGTTTTCGACAAGATCAAGGAGTTTACTACGATGAGAGCTTCTCACCCGTAGCAATGCTTAAGTCTGTTCGAATCATGTTAGCAATTGCCACATTTTATGATTATGAAATTTGGCAAATGGATGTCAAAACTGTATCCCTTAATGAATATCTTAAAGAAGAGTTGTATGTGATGCAACCAGAAGGTTTTGTCAATCCTGAAGGTGCAAACAAAGTGTGCAAGCTCTAGCGATCCATTTATGGACTGGTGCAAACCTCTCGGAGTTGGAATATACGCTTTGATAGTGAGATCAAAGCATATGGTTTTATACAGACTTTTGGAGAAGCCTGGATTTACAAGAAAGTGAGTGGGAGCTCTGTAGCATTTCTAATATTACATGTAGATGACATATTAATGATTGGAAATAATACAGAATTTTTGGATAACATAAAAGGATACTTGAATAAGAATTTTTCAATGAAAGATCTCGATGAAGCTGCTTATATATTGGGCATCAAGATCTATAGAGATAGATCAAGATGCTTATTGGACTTTCACAAAGCACATACCTTGATAAAGTTTTGAAGAAGTTCAAAATGGATCAGTCAAAGAAAGGGTTCTTGCCTGTGTTACAAGGTGTGAAGTTGAGCAGACTCAATGCCCGACCACTGCATAAGATAGAGAGAAAATGAAAGTCATTCCCTATGCCTCAGCCATAGGTTCTATCATGTATGCAATGCTGTGTACCATACCTGATGTGTGCCTTGCTATAAGTTTAGCAGGGAGGTACCAAAGTAATCCAGGAGTGGATCACTGGACAGCGGTCAAGAACATCATAAAATACCTGAAAAGGACTAAGGATATGTTTCTCGTTTATGGAGGTGACAAAGAGCTCGTCGTAAATGGTTACGTCGATGCAAGCTTTGACACTGATCTGGATGACTCTAAGTCACAAACCGGATACATATTTATATTAAATGGTGGAGCTGTCAGTTGGTGTAGTTCCAAGCAAAGCATTGTGGCGGGATCTATGTGTGAAGCGGAGTACATAGCTGCTTCGAAAGCAGCAAATGAAGGAGTCTGGATGAAGGAGTTCATATCCGATCTAGGTGTAATACCTAGTGCATCGGATCCAATGAAAATCTTTTTGTGACAATACTAGAGCAATTGCCTTGCCAAAAGAATCCAGATTTCATAAGAGAACCAAACAGATCAAGAGATGCTTCAATTCCATCCGCGATCAAGTCAAGGAGGGAGACATAGAGATTTGCAAGATACATACGGATCTGAATATTGCACACCCGTTGACTAAGCCTCTCTCACGAGCAAAACATGATCAGCACCAAGACTCCATGGGTGTTACAACCATTACTATGTAATCTGGATTATTGACTCTAGTGCAAGTGGGAGACTGAAGGAAATATGCCCTAGAGGCAATAATAAAGTTGTTATTTATATTTCCTTATATCATGATAAATGTTTATTATTCATGCTAGAATTGTATTATCCGAAAACTTAGTACATGTGTGAATACATAGACAAACAAAGTGTTGAAGGAAATATGCCCTAGAGGCAATAATAAAGTTATTATTTATTTCCTTATTCCTTATTTCATGATAAATGTTTATTATTCATGCTAGAATTGTATTAACCGGAAACATGATACATGTGTGAATACATAGACAAACAGAGTGTCACTAGTATGCCTCTACTTGACTAGCTCGTTGATCAAAGATGGTTATGTTTCCTAGCATAGACATGAGTTTTCATTTGATTAACGGGATCACATCATTAGAGAGAATGATGTGATTGACTTGACCCATTCCGTTAGCTTAGCACCTCGATCGTTTAGTATGTTGCTATTGCTTTCTTCATGACTTATACATGTTCCTGACTATGAGATTATGCAACTCCCGTTTACCGGAGGAACACTTTGTGTGCTACCAAACGTCACAACGTAACTGGGTGATTATAAAGGTACTCTACAGGTGTCTCCAAAGGTACATGTTGGGTTGGCGTATTTCGAGATTAGGATTTGTCACTCCGATTGTCGGAGAGGTATCTCTGGGCCCTCTCGGTAATGCACATCACTTAAGCCTTGCAAGCAATGCAACTAATGAGTTAGTTGCGAGATGATGTATTACGGACGAGTAAAGAGACTTGCCGGTAACGAGATTGAACTAGGTATTAAGATACCGACGATCGAATCTCGGGCAAGTAACATACCGATGACAAAGGGAACAACGGATGTTGTTATGCGTTGACCGATAAAGATCTTCGTAGAATATGTGGGAGCCAATATGAAGCATCCAGGTTCCGCTATTGGTTATTGACCGGAGACGTGTCTCGGTCATGTCTACATTGTTCTCGAACCCGTAGGGTCCGCACGCTTAAAGTTTCGATGACAGTTATATTATGAGTTTATGAGTTTTGATGTACCGAAGGAGTTTGGAGTCCCGGATGAGATCGGGACATGACGAGGAGTCTCGAAATGGTCGAGACGTAAAGATTGATATATTGGACGACTATATTCGGACATCGAAAAGGTTCCGAGTGATTCGGGTATTTTCGGAGTACCGGAGGTTATGGGAATTCGCCGGGAGTATATGGGCCTTATTGGGCCATACGGGAATAGAGGAGAGAGGCCAAAAGGAAGGAGGCGCGCGGCCCCCCTCTGGTCCGAATTGGACAAGGGGTGCAGCCCCCTTTTCCTTCTTCCTCTCCCCTCTTCCTCTCCTACTCCAACAAGGAAAGGAGGAGTCCTACTCCCGGTGGGAGTAGGACTCCCCCCTTGGTGCGCCCTCCTCCTAGGCCGGCCGCCTCCCCCCTTGCTCCTTTATATACGGGGGCAGGGCACCCCATGGAACAACAAGTTGATCATTGATCTCTTAGCCGTGTGCGGTACCCCCCTCACCATATCCTCGATAATATTGTAGTGGTGCTTAGGCGAAGCCCTGCGACAGTAGAACATCAAGATCGTCACCACGCCGTCGTGCTGACGGAACTCTTCCCGACATTCTGCTGGATCGGAGTCCGGGGATCGTCAGCGAGCTGAACGTGTGCTAAAACTCGGAGGTGCCATAGTTTCGGTGCTTGATCGGTCGGGCCGTGAAGACGTACGATTACTCACCACGTTGTGCTAACGCTTCCGCTTTCGGTCTACGAGGGTACGTGGACAACACTCTCCCCTCTCGTTGCTATGCATCACATGATCTTGCGTGTGCGTAGGAGTTTTTTTTTGAAATTACTACGTTAGCCAACAGTGGCATCCGAGCCTAGGTTTTATGCGTTGATGTTGTGCACAAGTAGAACACAAGTGAGTTGTGGGCGATATAAGTCATACTGCTTACCAGCATGTCATACTTTGGTTCGGCGGTATTGTTGGATGAAGCGGCCCGGACTGACATTACGCGTACGCTTACGCGAGACTGGTTCACCGACGTGCTTTGCACATAGGTGGCTGGCGGGTGTTAGTTTCTCCAAATTTAGTTGAACCAAGTGTGGCTACGCCCGGTCCTTGCGAAGGTTAAAACAACACCAACTTGACAAACTATCATTGTGGTTTTGGTGCGTAGGTAAGAACGGTTCTTGCTTAAGCCCGTAGCAGCCACGTAAAACTTGCAACAACAAAGTAGAGGACGTCTAACTTGTTTTTGCAGGGCATGTTGTGATGTGATATGGTCAAGACATGATGCTAAATTTTATTGTATGAGATGATCATGTTTTGTAACCGAGTTATCGGCAACTGGCAGGAGCCATATGGTTGTCGCTTTATTGTATGCAATGCAATTGCGCTGTAATGCTTTACTTTATCACTAAGCGGTAGCGATAGTCGTGGAAGCATAAGATTGGCGAGACGACAACGATGCTACGATGGTGATCAAAGTGTCGCGCCGGTGACGATGGTGATCATGACGGTGCTTCGGAGATGGAGATCACAAGCACAAGATGATGATGGCCATATCATATCACTTATATTGATTGCATGCGATGTTTATCTTTTATGCATCTTATCTTGCTTTGATTGACGGTAGCATTATAAGATGATCTCTCACTAAATTTCAAGATAAAAGTGTTCTCCCTGAGTATGCACCATTGCAAAGTTCGTCGTGCCCAGACACCACGTGATGATCGGGTGTGATAAGCTCTACATCCATCTACAACGGGTGCAAGCCAGTTGCACACACAGAATACTCAGTTAAACTTGACGAGCCAAGCATATGCAGATATGACCTCGGAACACTGAGACCAAAAGGTCGAGCGTGAATCATATAGTGGATATGATCAACATATTGATGTTCACCATTGAAAGCTACTCCATTCACGTGATGATCGGTTATGGTTTAGTTGATTTGGATCATCGATCACTTAGAGATTAGAGGGATGTCTTCTAAGTGGGAGTTCTTAAGTAATATGATTAATTGAACTTTAATTTATCATGAACTTAGTCCTGGTAGTATTAGCATATCTATGTTGTAGATCATAGCTCGCGATGTTGCTCCCCATTTATTTTTTATATGTTCCTAGAGGAAACTAAGTTGAAAAATGTTAGTAGCAATGATGCGGATTGGATCCGTGATCTGAGGATTATCCTCATTGCTGCACAGAAGAATTATGTCCTTAATGCACCGCTAGGTGACAGACCTATTGCAGGAGCAGATGCAGACGTTCTGAACGTTTAGCTAGCTCAATATGATGACTACTTGATAGTTTAGTGCACCATGCTTAACGGCTTAGAATCGGGACTTCAAAGACGTTTTAAACGTCATGGACATATGAGATGTTCCAGGAGTCGAAGTTAATATTTCAAGCAAATACCGATTGAGAGATATGAAGTCTCCAACAAGTTCTATAGCTAAAAGATGGAGGAGAATAGATCAAGCGGTGAGCATGTGCTCAGATTGTCTGGGTACTACAATCGCTTGAATCAAGTGGGAGTTAATCTTACAGATAAAATAGTGATTGATAGAATTCTCTAGTCACCATCACCAAGTTAGTAGAACTTCGTGATGAACTATAGTATGCAAGGGATGACGAAAATGATTCCTGAGCTTTTCATGATGATGAAATCGACGAAGGTAGAAATCAAGAAAAGCATCAAGTGTTGGATGGTTGACAAGACCACTAGTTTCAAAAAAAGGGCAAAGGGAAGAAGGGGAACTTCAAGAAGAACGGCAAGCAAGTTGCTACTCAATTGAAGAAGCCCAAGTCTGTACCTAAGCCTGAGACTAAGTGCTTCTACTGCAAAGGGACTGGTCATTGCAAGCGGAACTACCCCAAGTATTTAGCGAATAAGAAGGATGGCAAAGTGAACAATGGTATATTTGATATACATGTAATTGATGTGTACTTTACTAGTGTTTATAGCAACCCCTCGGTATTTGATACTGGTTCATTTGCTAAGAGTAGTAACTCGAAACGGGAGTTGGAGAATGAACAGAGACTAGTTAAGGGTGAAGTGACGATGTGTGATGGAAGTGGTTCCAAGATTGATATGATCATCATCGCACACTCCCTATACTTTCAGGATTAGTGTTAAACCTAAATAATGTTATTTGGTGTTTGCGTTGAGCATGAATATGATTTGATCATGTTTATTGCAAAACGGTTATTCATTTAAAGTTAGAGAATAATTGTTGTTCTGTTTACATGAATAAACCTTCTATGGTCATACACCCAATGAAAATGGTTCGTTGGATCTCGGTCGTAGTGCTACACATATTCATAATATTGAAGCCAAAAGATGCAAAGTTAATAATGATAGTGCAACTTATTTGTGGCACTGCCGTTTAGGTCATATTGGTGTAAATCGCATGAAGAAAATCCATGCTGATGGGATTTTGGAATCACTTGATTATGAATCACATGATGCTTGCGAACCATGCCTTATGGGCAAGATGATAAAACTCCGTTCTATGGAACAATGGAGCAAGCAACTGGCTTATTGGAAATAATACATACTGATGTATGCGTTCCGATGAGTGTTACGGCTCACAATGGGTATCGTTATTTTCTGACCTTCACAGATGATTTGAGTAGATATGGGTATATCTACTTGATGAAACATAAGTCTGAAATATTTGAACAGTTCAAAGAATTTCAGAGTGAAGTGGAAAATAATCGTGACAAGAAAATAAGGTTACTATGATCTGATCACGGAGACGAATATTTGAGTTACGAGTTTGGTCTTCAATTAAAACAATGTGGAATAGTTTCACAAAATCATGCCACCTGGAACACCACACATAATGGTGTGTCCGAACGTCATAACCGTACCATTATTGGATATAGTGCAATCTATGATGTTTCTTACTGATTAATCACTATAGTTTTGGGGTTATGCATTAGAGACAGTTGCATTCATGTTAAAAAGGGCACCATCTAAATCCATTGAGGCGACACCGTATGAACCGTGGTTTGGCAAGAAACCAAAGTTGTTGTTTCTTAAAGTTTGAGGTTGCAATGCTTATGTGGAAAAGTTTCAACCTAATAAGCTCAAACCCAAATCGGAGAAGTGCGTCTTCATAGGATACCCAAAAGAAAATGTTGGGTACACCTTCTATCACAGATCCAAAGGCAAGTTATTCGTTGCTGAGAATGGATCTTTCTAGAGAAGGAGTTTCTCTCAAAAGAAGTAGTGGGAGGAAAGTAGAACTTGATGAGGTAACTGTACCTGCTCCCTTATTGGAAAGTAGTTCATCACAGAAATCTGTTTCTGTGACTCCTACACCAATTAGTGAGGAAGCTAATGATGATGACCATGTAACTTCAGATCAAGTTACTACCGAACCTCGTAGGTAAACCAGAGTGAGATCCGCACCAGAGTGGTACGGTAATCCATGTTCTGGAGGTCATGTTACTTAACCATGATGAACCTACGAACTATGAGGAAGCGATGGTGAGCCCAGATTCCGCAAAATGGCTTGAGGCCATGAAATCTGAGATGAGATCCATGTATGAGAACAAAGTATGGACTTTGATTGACTTACCCAATGATCGTCAAGCAATTGAGAATAAATGGATCTTCAAGAAGACTGACGCTGACGGTAATGTTACTATCTACAAAGCTCGACTTGTTGCAAAAGGTTTTTGACAAGTTCAAGGGATTTACTACGATGATACCTTCTCACCCGTAGCGATGCTTAAGTCTGTCTGAATCATGTTAGCAATTGCCGCATTTTATGATTATGAAATTTGGCAAATGGATGTTAAAACTGCATTCCTGAATGGATTTCTGGAAGAAGAGTTGTATATGATGCAGCTAGAAGGTTTTGTCGATCCAAAGGGAACTAACAAAGTGTGCAAGCTCCAGCGATCCATTTATGGACTGGTGCAAGCCTCTCGGAGTTGGAATAAACGCTTTGATAGTGTGATCAAAGCATTTGGTTTTGTACAGACTTTTGGAGAAGCCTGTATTTACAAGAAAGTGAGTGGGAGCTCTGTAGCATTTCTGATATTATATGTGGATGACATATTATTGATTGGAAATGATATAGAATTTTTGGATAGCATAAAGGGATATTTGAATAAGAGTTTTTCAAAGAAAGACCTCGGTGAAGCTACTTACATATTGAGCATCAAGATCTATAGAGATAGATCAAGACGCTTGATAAGTTTTTCAATGAGTGCATACCTTGACAAGATTTTGAAGTAGTTCAAAATGGGACAGTCAAAGAAGGAGTTCTTGCCTGTGTTACAAGGTGTGAAGTTGAGTAAGTCTCAAAACCCGACCACGGCAGAAGATAGAGAGAGAATGAAAGTCATTCCCTATGCCTCAGCCATAGGTTCTATAAAGTATGCCATGCTGTGTACCAGACCTATTGCATACCCTGCCCTGATCTTGGCAAGGGAGTACAATAGTGATCTAGGAGTAGATCACTGGACATTGGTCAAAATTATCCTTAGTGGAATAAGGATATGTTTCTCGATTATGGAGGTGACAAAAGGTTCATCGTAAAGGGTTACGTCAATGCAAGTTTTGACACTAATCCATATGACTCAAAGTCTCAATCTGGATACATATTGAAAGTGGGAGCAATTAGCTAGAGTAGCTGCGTGCAGAGCATTATAGACATAGAAATTTGCAAAATACTTACGGATCTGAATGTGACAGAACCATTGACTAAAATTATCTCACAAGCAAAACATGATCACACCTTAGTACTCTTTGGGTGTTAATCACATAGCGATGTGAACTAGATTACTGACTCTAGTAAACTCTTTGGGTGTTGGTTACATGTCGATGTGAACTATGGGTGTTAACCACATAAAGATGTGAACTATTGATGTTAAATCACATGGCGATGTGAACTAGATTATTGACTCTAGTGCAAGTGGGAGACTAAAGGAAATATGCCCTAGAGGCAATAATAAAGTTATTATTTATTTCCTTATTTCATGATAAATGTTTATTATTCATGCTAGAATTGTATTAACCGGAAACATGATACATGTGTGAATACATAGACAAACAGAGTGTCACTAGTATGCCTCTACTTGACTAGCTCGTTGATCAAAGATGGTTATGTTTCCTAGCCATAGACATGAGTTTTCATTTGATTAACGGGATCACATCATTAGGAGAATGATGTGATTGACTTGACCCATTCCGTTAGCTTAGCACTCGATCGTTTAGTATGTTGCTATTGCTTTCTTCATGAATTATACATGTTCCTATGACTATGAGATTATGCAACTCCCGTTTACCGGAGGAACACTTTGTGTGCTACCAAACGTCACAACGTAACTGGGTGATTATAAAGGTGCTCTACAGGTGTCTCCAAAGGTACATGTTGGGTTGGCGTATTTCGAGATTAGGATTTGTCACTCCGATTGTCGGAGAGGTATCTCTGGGCCCTCTCGGTAATGCACGTCACTTAAGCCTTGCAAGCAATGCAACTAATGAGTTAGTTGCGAGATGATGTATTACGGAACGAGTAAAGAGACTTGCCGGTAACGAGATTGAACTAGGTATTAAGATACCGACGATCGAATCTCGGGCAAATAACATACCGATGACAAAGGGAACAACGTATGTTGTTATGCGGTTTGACCGATAAAGATCTTCGTAGAATATGTGGGAGCCAATATGAGCATCCAGGTTCCGCTATTGGTTATTGACCGGAGACGTGTCTCGGTCATGTCTACATTGTTCTCGAACCCGTAGGGTCCGCACGCTTAAAGTTTCGATGACAGTTATATTATGAGTTTATGAGTTTTGATGTACCGAAGGAGTTCGGAGTCCCGGATGAGATCGGGAACAAGACGAGGAGTCTTGAAATGGTCGAGACGTAAAGATCGATATATTGGACGACTATATTCGGACATCTGAAAGGTTTCGAGTGATTCGGGTATTTATCGGAGTACCGAAGAGTTACGGGAATTCGCCGGCGAGTATATGGGCCTTATTGGGCCATACGGGAATAGAGGAGAGAGGCCAAAAGGAAGGAGGCGCGCGGCCCCCCTCTGGTCCGAATTGGACAAGGGGTGCAACCCCCTTTTCCTTCTTCCTCTCCTCCTCTTTCCTTCTCTCCTACTCCAACAAGGAAAGGAGGAGCCCTACTCCCGGTGGGACTCCCCCCTTGGTGCGCCCTCCTCCTAGGCCGGCCGCCTCCCCCTTGCTCCTTTATATACGGGGGCAGGGGGCACCCCATGGACAACAGTTGATAATTGATCTCTTAGCCGTGTGCGGTGCCCCCCTCCACCATAGTCCTCGATAATATTGTAGTGGTGCTTAGGCGAAGCCCTGCGACAGTAGAACATCAAGATCGTCACCACGCCGTCGTGCTGACGGAACTCTTCCCCGACATTCTGCTGGATCGGAGTCCGGGGATCGTCATCGAGCTGAACGTGTGCTAAAACTCGGAGGTGCCGTAGTTTCGGTGCTTGATCGGTCGGGCCGTGAAGACGTACGACTACATCAACTGCGTTGTGCTAACGCTTCCGCTTTCGGTCTACGAGGGTACGTGGACAACACTCTCCCCTCTCGTTGCTATGCATCACCATGATCTTGCGTGTGCGTAGGAATTTTTTTGAAATTACTACGTTACCCAACAAGTGTCCCTAGTATGCCTATACTTGACTAGCTCATCAATCAAAGATGGTTAAGTTTCCTGACCATAGACATCTGTTGTCATTTGATGAACGGGATCACATCATTACAGAATGATGTGATGGACAATACCCATCTGTTAGCTTAGCATAATGATCGTTTAATTTTATTTCTATTACTTTCTTCATGACTTATACATGTTCCTCTGACTATGATATTATGCAACTCCCGAGTACCGGAGGAACACCTTGTGTGCTATCAAACGTCACAACATAGCTAGGTGATTATAAAGATGCTCTATAGGTGTCTCCGATGGTGTATGTTGAGTTGGCATAGATCAAGATTAGGATTTGCCAGTCCGTGTATCGGAGAGGTATCTCTGGCCCCTCTCGGTAATGCTCATCACTATAAGCCTTGCAAGCAATGTGACTAATGAGTTAGTTATGGGATGATGTATTACGGAATGAGTAAAGAGACTTGCTGGTAACAAGATTGAACTAGGTATGAAGATACCGACGATCGAATCTCGGGCAAGTAACATACCGATGGCAAAGGGAACAACATATGTTGTTATGCGGTTTGACCGATAAAGATCTTTGTAGAATATGTTGGAGCCTATATGAGCATCCAGGTTCCGCTATTGGTTATTGACCGGAGATGTGTCTTTGTCATGTCTACATAGTTCTCGAACCCATAGGGTCAGCACGCTTAACGTTCGATGACAATTTACATTATGAGTTATGTGATTTGATGACCGAAGATTGTTCAGAGTCCCGGATGAGATCAGAGACATGACGAGGAGTCTTGAAATGGTCGAGAGGCAAAGATTCATATATTGGAAGGTTGCATTAGGACACCGGAATGGTTTCGGGAAGTTTCGGATAAGTTTCGGAGCACCGGGGGTTATCGGACCCCCCCGGGAAGTTAATGGGCCAACATGGGCCTTAGTGGAGAAGAGAGAGGGCCGGACAGGAGGTGGCGCACGCCCCCCTTGCCAATCCGAATTGGACAAGGGGTGGGGGCGGACCCCCCTTTCCTTTCCTACTCCTTCTCTCTTTCCCCCTTCTTGCTACTTCGGAAAAGGAAAAAGGAGAGGGAATCCTACTAGGACTAGGGAGTCCTTGTAGGACTCCCCACACCTGGCGTGCCTCCTCCCTGGCGCCGGCCTCCCCCTCCTTTATATATGTGGGAGGGGGAACCCCAAATAGACACCAAGTCTTCTCTTAGCCGTGTGCGGTGCCCCCCTCCACAGTTACACACCTCAGTCATATCATTGTAGTGCTTAGGCGAAGCCCTGCGTCGGCAAATTCATCATCACCGTCAACACGTCGTCGTGCTGACGAAACTCTCCTTCGTCCTCAACTGGATCAAGAGCTCGCGGGATGTCATCGTGCTGAACGTGTGCTGAACACGGAGGTGCCGTACGTTCGGTGCTAGGATCGGTTGGATCGCGAAGACGTTTGACTACATCAAACGCATTACTAAACGCTTCCGCTTTCGGTCTACGAGGGTACGTGGACACACTCTCCCCTCTCATTGCTATGCATCTCCTAGATAGATCTTGCATGATCGTAGGAAAATTTTGAAATATTGCGTTCCCCAACAATATACTCTCAGTCCTAACAGTGATCTAAACGCTCTTATATTTCTTTATGGAGGTAGTATCATGGTTTTAAGCCGCAACTCTTTGACAGTAAGCCAAAGACATCCAAGGTTAAACTAAGTGTGATACCTACTGACATTTCTATGATGAGGATCAATGAAGAGCTCGTTGAAGACATAATCCCACTACCAACCCATATCATAGTGATTTAGCAGGTGGGGGTGCAGAAATGTGGTGTGCCACCTGAAGATGTGACCGAGGAGGCTCTGCTCGTCTCCATGTATGAAGGCTCATCCTATGCCTAAACCCCTTCATTATCCTTTATCATTTATCTTTATGATGATTTTGCTGAACTAGAATCTCCTATGCTGGAATGTGTGTGGGTTGAATGCTAATACGAAACTTTTGGCACTCTAGAATGTGGTATAAAAGAGCGGATGTGTGATCATTTTATTGTAGGAAACAAAAAAACTATGATAGATGAAATTTAATCTTCCAAGCACAATCAAAAGAGTGACTGATCCTTAAACTTCACGGTTCTTTCACTACCAAGGAAATAGACTATTATTCGTGAAAAGCCTGCTGATAGAGCACCTGGGCCAGATGGTTCTATCGGTGTTTTCTTAAAAACTTCCTGGACCATCATCAAGGAAGATTTTTACAAACTATGCAATAAATTCTTTGACGACAATCTAAATCTTGAGAGCATTAGGGGTTGTTTGGATTGCTTCCACAAAAAGCATCCTGACTCGGGAACGATTCTCAGGCGTCCAATTTTGGAGGCCTGAGGTTGAGATCTCTACTTGAGTGAATAGCTGCCTGACATGCCTCAATCCAAACACCCCCTTAATGATGGGTTTCTCACCTTGATCTAGAAGATTGCATCCTCACCCAAGATCAATGATTACATGCCAATTACTTTAAAAACCTGGTACCTTAAAGTGATCACTAAGCTGCTGGCAAATCGCCTCCATGGAATTATCCTCAAAATTATCCATCGCAACCAGTATGGATTCATTAAATGAAGAACCATCCAAGATTGCCTCGTATGGGCCTTCGGGTACATCTTTTAACACCAAGCTTCAAAGAAAGAAATCGTACTATTAAAACTCGACTTTGCGAAGGCATTTAACACAATGGAACACGATGCACGGATCAAAATCATAAAACACATGGGGTTTAACAACAAATGGCTAGGCTGGATTAAAAGTACCTACTCCTCCTGGAAATCTTCGGTATTATTAATTGGCATTCCGGGCAGACAAGTCTTGTGTAAGCGTGGTGTCAGACATGGATACCCACTTTCTCCTCTAATCTTTGTACTCGTTGTGAATCTTCTTCAAGCATCCATTAATGATGCTTTCAGACAAGAAAAAAGTAACCTCACTTTCCCCAAATAGAACCATAATGAGTATTCCATTATTGAATACGTAGACGACACTATAATTATTATGTTGGCCTGCCCTATCCAAGCAAAACAATGAAAGATATTCTCACAGAGTTTGCCACTTTCATTGGCCTAAAGATAAACTTTCATAAGTGTACATTGTGTCCAATGAACTGTGATGCTGATCTTAGTCATGAACTGGCAAATATTTTTGGTTGCACCATGGGGACCATGCAGTTTACTTACCTTGTCCTTCTCCTTGGAACTTCTAAACTGACGGAGCAATATCTCATGCCACTTGTCTGCTATGTTGAGAGAAGATTAACTTGTACATGTTGTCATAAGGTGCCAAGGTATCCATCCTTAATTCAGTTATTACTTCCTTGGCCATTTTTTCTCTATGCACGTTGAGATTCCCGCTTAAGAACGTGGAGTTGTTAGATTTTTCTATAAAATCCCTCTCTACCAAGAAAACAGAACAAGGGGACAAATGCTACTCTCTAGCTGCTTGGGATATGGCATGCCTCCCCAAAGCTAGTGGAGGGCTTGGAATAATCAACCTTAGAACTCAAAGTGGTGCATTGCTTCTTAAATATTTGCATAAGTTCTATAGTCAGCATGAACTCCCTTGGGTGGAACTAATCTGGTTGACATACTACAACAACAAGATTCCTCATGCCTGTAAGCCATCTGGGTCATTCTGGGGGTGAGATGGTCTCAAATTAACCCCCATTGATCATGGCATCACGAGAGTTTCCGTTTCTCAAGGGAGTCTGGTAATAATGTGGAAGGAACTTTGGCTTCCTGATATTATAGTACATACCCACCCTAGAGAGTTTTCCTTTTCGATGAAGACATTTCTGTCAGTGATTTCTTGAGCATCACGTTGCTTGGTGTAGCGTTTCCCCTTCCCCTTTCCATGCAAGCACATGAGGAAGACAGAGACCTACAACACCAGGTGACAAATGTAGGAGAAAATGGTAAATTGGGGTCTAAAGAAGTATGGACTTATGTCTGGGGTCAAAGGAATTTATTGGCAAAAGATACTACAAACTCTATTTTTGTGATGTTCAAGCTCACAAGGCTTTCAAATGGCTATGGAAACCCAAAGTGATGATGAAAGTCAAAGTCCTTGGTTGGTTTTTTCTATAGGATAGACTAAACACAAGGAATACGCTCAAGAGGAGATTACAACATTGGTGATGACCTTAATTGTCTTCTTTGTGGACAACTAATTGAGGAGGAGCAGACTAAGGCATAGCCTAGTGCTGGGAAGGGGCTGATGCCTTCCCACCCTCCCAGGTTCAAGGCATGGTACTTGCAATTTGGGTTTGTTGCACCAATTATACTGTAGGGGGGTCCCTTACAGTCTTTATGTCAAAAAAAACTAATGAGGAGGACATTGAACCATTGATCTTTCATTACCCTTTTAGCCATGGACGTTGGACAAAACTTGGAATTACAAGGATATCACAAGACATCTAGCAATGTTAGACATCAAAAAAGCTACTTGGGGGAGACCAATGTTCAGGACAACGTTCTTGGCTTGAAGACTAGTTCAGGGGCTACTGACAGTGTCCTGGATTAGGGGGTGCTCACCACATCGGACTGTCGTTATTCGGCAGGGCCGAGGACCCATCGAGAACTGAAGAATGGGCCAGATAACCACGGGCCCCGGCATACTCAAGATGGAATCCTTCGAAGGCTTGGTGTATACTCCAAGGCATATTTGAATGATCGGCATGCTTATCCCTCGATGTAGCCGACCTAATTGTAATCCTAGATACCCCCAGTGCCTATATAAGCCGGGGGTTTAGACCATAGAGGTTAGGATAAATCAGTCATATGCTCTCGAGGTAGATCATCCTGTACTTTGTACTCCATTACAATCAATATAACAAGAGTAGGACGTAGGGTTTTACCTCTTTGAGAGGGCCCAGGCCTGGGTAAACATCATGTGTCTCTCTACTTCCTGTTACCATCTAGCTGAGACCACTAGCTCAGGACCTCCTGCTCAAGATCCGTCGGTTTTAGCACCAACACTAAGGTCATTCAAAATAAAAGTAGATGGTGTCACTTCATGCATTACCAGTGAAGGAACATACAACACAATATGTAGAGATGAAGTTGGTAACTACCTAGGTGCTTGTGTGATACGTCTCCAACGTATCTATAATTTTTGATTGTTCCATGCTATTATATTATCCATCTAGGATGTGTTGTATGCATTTATATGCTATTTTATATGATTTTTGGAACTAACCTATTAACCTAGAGCCCAGTGCCAGTTTCTGTTTTTTTCCTTGTTTTTGAGTATCGTAGAAAAGGAAAACCAAACAGAGTCCAATTGACCTGAAATTTCACGGAGATTATTTTTGGACCAGAAGAAGCCCACGGAGTATCAGAGATGGGCCAGAAGACTCCCGAGGCACCCACGAGGGTGGGGGCGCGCCCTACCCCCTGGGTGTGCCCCCCCTACCTCGTGGCCGCCTCGGGGACCCCCTGACTTGTTCCCGACTCCAACACCTCTATATATACCCAAACTTCCAGAAAGAAACCTAGATCGGGAGTTCCGCCGCCGCAAGCCTCCATAGCCACTGAAAACCAGTCTAGACCCGTTCCGGCACCCTGCCGGATGGGGGAATCCCTCTCCGGTGTCCATCTTCATCATCCTGGCGCTCTCCATGACGAGGAGGGAGTAGTTCACCCTCGGGGCTGAGGGTATGTACCGGTATCTATGTGTTTGAACTCTCCCTCTCTCTCTCTCTCGTGTTCTTGATTCGACGCGATCTTGATGTATCGTGAGCTTTGCTATTATAGTTGGATCTTATGATGTTTCTCCCCCTCTACTCTCTTGTAATGGATTGAGTTTTCCCTTTGAAGTTATCTTATCGGATTGAGTCTTTAAGGATTTGAGAACACTTGATGTATGTCTTGCATGTGCTTATCTATGGTGACAATGGGATATTCAGGTGATTCACTTGATGTATGTTTTGGTGATCAACTTGCGAGTTCCGTGACCTTGTGAACTTATGCATAGGGGTTGGCACATGCTTTCGTCTTGACTCTCCGGTGGAAACTTTGGGGCACTCTTTGAAGTTCTTTGTGTTGGTTGAATAGATGAATCTGAGATTGTGTGATGCATATCGTATAATCATACCCACGGATACTTGAGGTGACATTGGAGTATCTAGGTGACATTAGGGTTTTGGTTGATTTGTGTCTTAAGGTGTTATTCTAGTACAAACTCTAGGATAGATCGAACGGAAAGAATAGCTTCGTGTTATTTTACTATGGACCCTTGAATAGATCGATCAGAAAGAATAACTTTAAGGTGGTTTTGTACCCTACAATAATCTCTTAGTTTGTTCTCCGCTATTAGTGACTTTGGAGTGACTCTTTGTTGCATGTTGAGCGATAGTTATATGATCCAATTATGTTATTATTGTTGAGAGAACTTGCACTAGTGAAAGTATGAACCCTAGGCTTGTTCCCTAGCATCACAATACCGTTTATGCTCACTTTTACCACTTGCTACCTTGCTGTTTTTATCAGATTACAAAAACCTATATCTACCATCCATATTGCACTTGTATCAACATCTCCCTTCGCCGAACTAGTGCACCTATACAATTTACCATTGTATTGGGTGTGTTGGGGACACAAGAGACTCTTTGTTATTTGGTTGTAGGGTTGTTTGAGAGACCATATTCATCATACACCTCCCACAGATTGATAAACCTTAGGTCATCCACTTGAGGGAAATTTGCTACTGTCCTACAAACCTCTGCACTTAGAGGCCCAACAACGTCTACAAGAAGAAAGTTGTGTAGTAGACATCAAGCTCTTTTCTGGCGCCGTTGCCGAAGAGGTTAGTGCTTGAAGGTATATCTTTAGATCTTGCAATCGAATCTTTTAGTTTCTTGTTTTATCACTAGTTTAGTCTATAAAAGAAAACTATAAAAAATGGAATTAAGATTGCCTCATATGCTTCATCTTTTTAATGTCTTTCATGAAAATAAGGATTCCGATAATTGTGCCAAAATGCTAGAAGAAGAATGCATTAAAATGTTTGGCACTAAATCTTTAAATGATGAGCATGATTGCAATGTTGTTAGTACGAACTCTTTGAGTATCCATAGTACTAATGATGATTGCACTAGTCATGATGAAAATGTCTCTTATAAGCATGTCAATTTTTGTGGAGTGCATAGGGTTTGCAAGTACACACCAAATAGGGAAGATAGATTTTGCAAGAGGCATAAGTATTTAGAAACTAAATGGTTGCAATAAAGGCTAGATGTGTGTGCTGAAAATTTAAATTTTCTTAGCCGTCCTTGTGAACTTTGCAATGAACATGGTCATTTAAATATCCAATGCAAATTGTTTCATGATCGAATCATGTCCAAAAATTGTGATGACTTGATTTCCCTTGCACATCATAATGAACTTAGTTTGCTTGTGGGTTATGAAGAAATGAAACGTATAACTAAGGATCTTCCAGAATTTGTCCTTGATAAAGTTCTTCATTTTGATCTAGAGGAAATTTATATGTATTGTGCGGTGAATTGCATTGAAAATCCTTATATTGCCAATTACATAAAGACAAGAAAACAAATAGAAGATGAGGAGAATACTAATGAAAGGGAAGAGACTTCCAAATATCCTCCTACTATTTCTTATGATGAATCAGGTAACGAGGAGGAGCCTTATATTCAACCAATCTCATTAATAAGGAGCTCCAAAAAGAGGGTTAAACCCATACTTAATGTGAAGAAGAAAAAGAAAAGACAGAGAAGTAAAGGTAAAAAGGTATCCCTCCCAAATGATGTTGCTCCTATTACTCATTGTGATGATGATAATTACTATACTATTGGTGCTATCCATACTATTAATTATGAGAGTGATTATGCTTATGATATGCAAAGGCCCAAGCTTGGTGATGCTATGTTTGATGAGAATGACATGTTTGAGAATTTATTTTCTGCAATTAATGTTTGTCTCAAGCTTGGGGATGCTATGTTTCATGAAGATGATATTTTTAACCTCCCAAGTTTTGATGTGCAAATTTATTATGATGATATCATTCCTCCTATCAGGGACGGAGCTAGGATTTCGACATAGGGGGGCGAGGTTTCACACTAAGTCTCATACGTGAAGGCTATGTTGTAAAAAAAAAATCTTAGGTTCTAGTATAATGGAGATGCCATGGTGCAAACTTATATTTTTCTAATCTATTCATGGCATTCTCATGAACAAAACTTGAAAGAAATTGACAACTGACAAAAAAATTCACAACACTAGAAACACAAGATAATCTTATGAACTAATAATTTGTAGTAATGCAATATAGGTGAATAATACATTACCTAATCTCATTATTTGTTGGAATTGGCGAGATGGACCTCACTGATTCAACTCAATCCCAAAATCAGAATCAGCAAAAGCATGCGATTTTGTTGAAGCTATCAAAGAAGAGTGGTACAAAGAGAACAATGATTAGTTTGGAAATGATAAACCAGGACTAATCTAGGTCTCAAAATAAACTACCTTTTTCCTCGTTTCATTGCCGTTCATCGGCAATATCCCCGTGTGTCAGGTGTTCACCGGCGATTGTCTCCTACCCTTCTCCGCTGCTCTTGATTGCGATGCAATGGATAGCACAAGTAAAAGATTTATAATTGATTATAAATATGTATGATCATACTTCTATGATTTTAAAAGAAACAAACTAATCTGATGTGAAAATCAACTACCTTTTCCCTTGTGTTGTTGATGTTCATCCATGCTTCCGGTCTGCTAGGAACCGGCAACATATGCGTACATGTGCGTGGATCGACACCCGCCTACCTAGAGCCGCCTTCCCTTCTCCACTTCTCGATGGCGGCCCAACGGAGAGATCCGATCGCAGCAGCCAGTGGGCGTTAGTCTCGATCGTAGTGGCGGCTTGGCGAGAGTAGAGATATGTGCGTTTGTAATTAGGTCATGGCTGCGTGTTAACATGCCTATTTGCCTTCCAAGATGGCCTACTAGGCAATTCTCCTTTATGATTTTATTGCTTTTAGCCTGCAATGGGATGTACATGGGCTGATCCATTCACGTTAATGAGAAAAGGCGTGAAAAAAGAATAGGGGGCAAAGCAAGCACGAAACAAGCGGGCAAGGAAAAAATTAGCGATTAGTTGGTCGCTATCGAGGGACGAGACGATCGTTAGGGGGGGGTCTCGCCCCCCTCATCCCCCCTTAGATCCGTCCCTGCCTCCTATTTATGATGGTTATATTGATGAAAGTGGGTTTGGAAGAGTGTCAACTTTACGAAGTAATGATCCCACTATTTTGGAGGGTGTTGAATCTTATTGTGATAATTATGAAAGTGGATTTGGTGAGGCCATGACTTTATTTAGTAATGATTCCACTATCTTGGAAGAGGTTTCAATTGATTATGATGAGAACAAAGTTGCTACTTATGATGATTATTGTGATGACACTTATGCTATAAAAAGTAGTGATGATTATATTTATAAAACTTGTCATGATTATGATTACCATTTTTCTGAACATTACTCTTTTAATGTGGAAACAATTTATAGTATTCGAGTTTCTTATGATGCTCCCACTATTCTGAATGAGAAGAATTTTGCTTATGTGGAGAGTAATAAAAATTCTATGCTTGTGGCTCATGAAAAGAATGCTTTATGTGATAGTTATATTGTTGAATTAATTCATTATGTGGAGAGGAATATATGCTTGTAGGAATTGCAATAATATCAAGTTTCCTCTCTACATGTTGAAAATCTTGAAGCTATGCTTGTTTTGCCTTCCTATGCTAGTTGATTATTGTTCCCATAAGTTGTTTGCTCACAAAATCCCTATGGATAGGAAGTGGGTTAGACTTAAATGTGCTAGTCATATTCTTCATGATGCTCTCTTTATGTTTCAATTCTTATCCTTTATGTGAGCATCATTGAAATCATCATGCCTAGCTAGGGGCGTTAAACGATAGCGCTTGTTGGGAGGCAACCCAAGTTTATTTTTGTTCTGTGCTTGTTGGTCCTGTTTAGTAATAAATAATTCATCTAGCTTCTTTTATGATTGTGTTTTTTATGTTTTAATTAGTGTTTGTGCCAAGTAAAGCCTTTAGGATCTTCTTGGGTGATTATTGTTTGATCTTGCTGATAAAAACAGAAAGTATGCGCTCATGAAAATAATTTTCATTTTTTTACTAGAGAGCGATAAAATTCCAATTCCAACTGCAATAGATCAATATACAAATTGCCTAGGACTTCCTAATTTTTCAGGATTTTTGGAGTCGCAGAAGTATTTGAGAGTTACAGATTACTACAGACTGTTCTATTTTTAGCAGGTTCTGTTTTCGATGCATAGTTTGCTTGTTTTCTAGTTTCTGTGGCTTATATTGCTTAATATAAATTGTAGAAATGATATGGTACAGTAGGCATCATGTGAGAAAAATTATGAATCTTGTCTTGACAGTACCTAAGTGGTTATTTGCTTTCTTATACTAACAGAGCTTACGAGTTTTCTGTTGAGTTTTGTGTTGTGAAGTTTTCAAGTTTTGGGTAAAGATTCGATGGACTATGGAATAAGGAGTGGAAAGAGCCTAAGCTTGGGGATGCCCAAGGCACCCCAAGGTAATATTCAAGGACAACCAAGAGCCTAAGCTTGGGGATGCCCCGGATGGCATCCCCTCTTTCGTCTTCGTTCATCGGTAACTTTACTCGAGGCTATATTTTTATTCACCACATGATATGTGTTTTGCTTGGAGAATCATTTTATTCTCTTTTGTTTTGCTTGCTGTTTGAATAATATACCAAGATCTGAAATTCTTAAATGTTAGAGAGTCTTCACATAGTTGCATAATTATTCGACTACTCATTGATCTTCGCTTATATCTTTCGGAGTAGTTTGTCATTTGTGCTAGTGCTTCACTTATATCCTTTTAGAGCACGGTGATGGTTTTATTTTGAAGAAATAGATGAACTCTCATGCTTAACTTATATTATTTTGAGAGTCTTTAGAACAACATGGTAGTTTGCTTTGGTTATGAAATTAGTCGTAATATGATAGGCATCCAAGATGGGTATAATAAAAACTTTCATATAGAGTGCATTAAATACTATGAGAAGTTGGATACTTGATAATTGTTTTGAGTTATAAAGATGGTAATATTAGAGTCGTGCTAGTTGGGTTATTGTGAAATTGAGAAATACTTGTGTTAAGGTTGGCAAGTCCCGTAGCATGCACGTATGGTAAACATTGTGTGACAAATTTGAAGCATGGGGTGTTCTTTGATTGCTTTCCTAATGAGTGGCGGTCGGGGACGAGCGATGGTCTTTTCATACCAATCTATCCCTTTAGGGGCATGCGCAGTAGTACTTTGCTTCGAGGGCTAATAAACTTTTGCAATACGTATATGAGTTCTTTATGACTATGTGAGTCCATGGATCATACGCACTCTTACCTTTCCTCAATTTGCTAGCCTCTACGGTACCGTGCATTGCCCTTTCTCACCTCGAGAGTTGGTGCAAACTTCGCCGGTGCATCCAAACCCCGTGATATCTTCCTCAAAACAGCCACCATACGTACCTATTATGGCATTTCCATAGCCATTCCGGGATATATTGCCATGCAACTTTCCACCGTTTCGTTTATTATGACACGCTCCATCATTGTCATATTGCTTTGCATGATCATGTAGTTGACATCGTATTTCTGGCAAAGCCACTTTCATAATTCTTTCATACATGTTGCTCTTGATTCATCGCATATCCCGGTACACCGTCGGAGGCATTCACATAGAGTCATATTTTTGTTCTAGTATCGAGTTGTAACATTGAGTTATGAGTAAATAAAAGTGTGATGATCATCATTATTAGAGCATTGTCCCATGTGAGGAAAGAAGGATGGAGACTAAGAAAAAAAGATAGGCCAAAGAAGCCCCCCCCAAAAAGAGGCCATAGAAGCCCAAACAAAAAAATGAGAGAAAAAGAGAGAAGGGACAATGTTACTATCCTTTTTCCACACTTGTGCTTCAAAGTAGCACCATGATCTTCATGATAGAGAGTCTCCTATGTTGTCACTTTCTTATACTAGTGGGAATTTTTCATTATAGAACTTGGCTTGTATATTCAAATGACGGGCTTCCTCAAAATGCCCTAGGTATTCGTCAGCAAGCAAGTTGGATGCACACCCACTTAGTTTCTTTTTGAGCTTTCATACATTTATAGCTCTAGTGCATCCGTTGCATGGCAATCCCTACTCCTCGCATTGACATCAATTGATGGGCATCTCCATAGCCTGTTGATTAGCCGCGTCAATGTGAGACTTTCTCCTTTTTTATCTCCTCATATAACCCCTATCATCATACTCTACTCCACCATAGTGCTATATCCATGGCTTGCGCTCATGTATTGCGTAGGGGTTGAAAAGGCTGAAGCGCGTTAAAAAGTATGAACCAATTGCTCGGCTTGTCATCGGGGTTATGCATGATGGGAACATTTTGTGTGACGAAAATGAAGCATGGCCAAACTATATGATTTTGTAGGGATAAGCTTTCTTTGGCTATGTTATTTTGATAAGACATAATTGCTTGCTTAGCATGCTTTAAGTATTACTATTTTTATGTCAATATTAAACCTTTTGTCTTGAATCTTATGGATCTGAACATTCATGCCACAATAACGAAAATTACATTGAAAATTATGCTAGGTAGCATTCCACATCAAAAATTCTGTTTTTATTATTTACCTACTCGAGGACAAGCATGAATTAAGCTTGGGGATGCTTGATACGTCTCCAACGCATCTATAATTTTTGATTGTTGCATGCTATTATATTATCCATCTAGGATGTTTTATATGCATTTATATGCTATTTTATATGATTATTGGGACTAACCTATTAACCTAGAGCCCAGTGCCAGTTTCTGTTTTTTCCTTGTTTTTGAGTATCGCAGAAAAGGAAAACCAAACGGAGTCCAATTAACTTGAAATTTCACGGAGATTATTTTTGGACTAGAAGAAGCCCACGAAGTATCGGAGATGGGCCAGAAGAGTCCTGAGGCACCCACGAGGATGGGGGAGTGCCCTACCCCCTGGGTGCGTCCCCTACCTCGTGGCCCCCTCGGGGACCCCCTGACTTGTTCCCAACTCCAACACCTCTTATATATACCCAAACTTCCACAAAGAAACCTAGATCGGGAGTTCCGCCGCCGCAAGCCTCCGCAGCCACCGAAAACCAATCTAGACCCGTTCCGGCACCCTGTCGGAGGGGGGAATCCCTCTCTGGTGGCCATCTTCATCATCCCGACGCTCTCCATGACGAGGATGGAGTAGTTTCAGGGCTGAGGGTATGTACCAGTAGCTATGTGTTTGAACTCTCTCTCTCTCTCGTGTTCTTGATTCGGCACGATCTTGATGTATCGCGAGCTTTGCTATTATAGTTGGATCTTATGATGTTTCTCCCCCTCCACTCTCTTGTAATGGATTGTGTTTTCCCTTTGCAGTTATCTTATCGGATTGAGTCTTTAAGGATTTGAGAACACTTGATGTATGTCTTGCATGTGCTTATCTGTGGTGACAAATGGGATATTCACGTGATTCACTTGATGTATGTTTGGTTGATCAACTTGCGAGTTCCGTGACCTTGTGAACTTATGCATAGGGGTTGGCACACATTTTTGTCTTGACTCTCCGGTAGAAACTTTGGGGCACTCTTTGAAATTCTTTGTGTTGGTTGAATAGATGAATCTAAGATTGTGTGATGCATATCGTATAATCATACCCATGGATACTTGAGGTGACATTGGAGTATCTAGGTGACATTAGGGTTTTGGTTGATCTGTGTCTTAAGGTGTTATTCTAGTACGAACTCTAGGATAGATCGAACGGAAAGAATAGCTTCGTGTTATTTTACTACGGACTCTTGAATAGATCGATCAGAAAGAATAACTTTGAGGTGGTTTCGTACCCTACAATAATCTCTTCGTTTGTTCTCCGCTATTAGTGACTTTGGAGTGACTCTTTGTTGCATGTTGAGGGATAGTTATATGATCCAATTATGTTATTATTGTTGAGAGAACTTGCACTAGTGAAAGTATGAACCCTAGGCCTTGTTTCCTAGCATCGGAATATCGTTTACGCTCACTTTTACCACTTGCCACCTTGCTGTTTTTATATTCTCAGATTACAAAAACCTATATCTACCATCCATATTGCACTTGTATCACCATCTCTTCGCTGAAGTAGTGCACCTATACAATTTACCATTGTATTGGGTGTGTTGGGGACACAAGAGACTGTTTGTTATTTGGTTGCACAAGCCGGTGTGAGAGGCTCTTCACCAACATCTGATGAAGCAGCAACATCTTGTGAAGGCGCATCTGATGCTCTTCCGGACACTACACTAACTTTGGACACTGAATCCGTATAACAACTTTATGAAGTGGCCACCATCGCTATTTTGTTGGGGAACCTAGCATGCAATTTCAAAAAAATTCCTACGATCACGCAAGACCTATCCAGGAGATGCATAGCAACGAGAGGGGGTGAGTGTGTCCACGTACCCTCGTAGACCGAAAGCGAAAGCGTTAGGTTAACACAGTTGATGTAGTCGAATGTCTTCGCGAACCAACCGATCAAGTACCGAATGTACGGCACCTCCGAGTTCAGCACACGTTCAGCTTGATGACGTCCCTCGAACTCTTGATCCAGCAGAGGGTCGGGGGAGAGTTCCGTCAGCACGACGGCGCGGTGACGGTGATGGTGATGTGATCCACGCAGGGCTTCACCTAAGCACTAAGACGCTATGATCGGAGGAGTAAACTGTGGAGGGGGCACCAAACGACTAAGGCCTTGTTCGGTTACGTGTGAATCCAAGTGGGTTGAAGGGGTTTGAGGGGGATTTAAACCTCTTATAAGTCAAAATACGAACCAATCCTTGCCAATCCCCTCCAATCCTCTTGGGGAGAGGATTAACCGAACAAAGCCTAAGAGAACAATTGATGTGCTATGGGGTGCCCCTGTCCCCGTATATAAAGGAGGGAAGGAGGAGGCGGTCGGCCAAGAGGGGCGCACCATGGGGGGAGTCCTACTAGGACTCCACTCCTAGTAGGAATCGCCCCCTTTTCCCTTTCTTACCGGAGGTGAAAAGGAAGGAGAGGGAGAGGGAGAGGGAAAGGGGGTGCCGCCCCCTCCCCTAGTCCAATTCAGACTCCATGGGGGGTGCGCGGACACACCTTGCGGCCTCCCCTCTCTCTCCACTAAGGCCCATGTAGGCCCAACAATTCCCCCGGGGGTTCCGGTAACCCCTCGGTATTCCAGTAAAATACCCGAACCACTCGAAACCATTCCGATGTCCGAATACTACCTTCCAATATATGAATCTTTACCTCCCAACCATTTCGAGACTCCTTGTGATGTCCCTGATCTCATTCGGGACTCCAAACAAACTCCAGTCACCAAAAAACATAACTCATAATACAAATCGTCATCGAACGTTAAGCGTGCGGACCCTACGGGTTTGAGAACTATGTAGAAATGACCGAGACACATCTCCGCTCAATAACCAAAAGCGAAACTTGGATGCTCATATTGGTTCCCACATATTCTACGAAGATCTTTATCGGTCAAACCGCAATAACAACATATGTTATTCCCTTTGTCATCGATATGTTACTTGCCCGAGATTCGATCATCGGTATCATCATACCTAGTTCAATCTCGTTACCATCAAGTCTCTTTACTCGTTTCATAATGCATCATCCCCCAACGAACTCATTAGTCACATTGCTTGCAAGGCTTATAGTGATGTGCATTACCGAGAGGGCCCAGAGATACCTCCCTGATACTCGGAGTGACAAATCCTAATCTTGATCTATGCCAACCCAACAAACACCTTCGGAGACACCTGTAGAGCATCTTTATAATCACCCAGTTACGTTGTGACGTTTGATAGCACACAAGGTGTTCCTCCGGTATTCGGGAGTTGCATAATCCCATAGTCAAAGGAATATGTATAAGTCATGAAGAAAGCAATAGCAATAAAACTTAATGATCATTATGCTAAGATAACGGATGGGTCTTGTCCATCACATCATTCTCTAATGATGTGATCCCGTTCATCAAATGACAACACATGTCTATGGTCAGGAAACTTAATCATCTTTGATTAATGAGCTAGTCAAGTAGAGGCATACTTGGGACACTCTGTTTTGTCTATGTATTCACACATGTACTAAGTTTCCGGTTAATACAATTGTAGCATGAATAATAAACACTTATCATGATATAAGGAAATATAAATAACAATTTTATTATTGTCTCTAGGGCATATTTCCTTCAGTCTCCCACTTGCACTAGAGTCAATAATCTAATCCATCCGTCCCATAATATAAGAGCATTTTTGACACTACACTAGTGTAAAAACGCTCTTATATTATGGGACAGAGGGAGTATGTTACATAGTAATGATTCTAACACCCATGGAGTCTTGGTGCTGATCATATTTTGCTCGTGGAAGAGGCTTAGTCAACGGGTCTGCAACATTCAGATCCGTATGTATCTTGCATATCTCTATGTCTCCCTCCTTGACTTGATCATGGATGGAATTGAAGTGTCTCTTGATGTGTTTGGTTCTCTTGTGAAATCTGGATTCCTTCGCTAAGGCAATTGCTCCAGTATTGTCACAAAAGATTTTCATTGGATGCGATGCACTAGGTATTATACCTAGATCGGATATGAACTCCTTCATCCAGACACCTTCATTTGCTGCTTCCGAAGCAGCTATGTACTCCGCTTCACACGTAGATCCCGCCACGACACTCTGCTTGGAACTGCACGAACATACAACTCTGCCATTCAATATAAATACGTATCCAGTTCGCGACTTTTAGTCATCTGTATTAGTGTCAAAGCTTGCATCGACGTAACCATTTACGACAAGCTCTTTGTCACCCCCATAAACGAGAAACATATCCTTAGTCCTTTTCAGGTAGTTTAGGATGTTCTTGACCGCTGTCCGATGATCCACTCCTGGATTACTTTGCTACCTCCCTGCTAAACTTATAGCAAGGCACACATCAGGTCTGGTACACAGCATTGCATACATGATAGAACCTATGGCTGAGGCATAGGGAATGACTTTCATTTTCTCTCTAACTTCTGAAGTGGTCGGGCATTGAGTCTGACTCAACTTCACACCTTGTAACAAAGGCAAGAACCCTTTCTTTGTCTGATCCATTTTGAACTTCTTCAAAACTTTATCAAGGTATGTGCTTTGTGAAAGTCCAATTAAGTGTCTTGATCTATCTCTATAGATCTTGATGCCCAATATATAAGCAGCTTCACCGAGGTCTTTCATTGAAAAATTCTTATTCAAGTATCCTTTTATGCTACCCAGAAATTATGTATTATTTCCAATCAATAATATGTCATCTACATATAATATTAGAAATGCTACAGAGCTCCCACTCACTTTCTTGTAAATATAGGCTTCTCTAAAAGTCTGTATAAAACCATATGCTTTGATCACACTATCAAAGTGTATATTCCAACTCCGAGATGCTTGCACCAGTGCATAAATGGATCCCTGGAGCTTGCACACTTTGTTAGCACCTTTAGGATCACAAAACCTTCTGGTTGCATCATATACAACTCTTCTTTAAGAAATCCATTAAGGAATGCGGTTTTGACATCCATTTGCCAAATTTCATAATCATAAAATGCGGCAATTGCTAACATGATTCAGACAGACTTAAGCATAGCTATGGGTGAGAAGGTCTCATCGTAGTCAACTACTTGAACTTGTCGAAAACCTTTTGGAAGTCGAGCTTTGTAGACAGTAACATTACCGTCAGCGTCAGTCTTCTTCTTGAAGATCCATTTATTCTCAATGGCTTGCTAATTTTCGAGAAAGTCAACCAAAGTCCACACTTTGTTCTCATGCATCGATCCCATCACAAATTTCATGGCCTCAAGCCATTTCGCGGAATCTGGGCTCATCATCGCTTCCTCATAGTTCGTAGGTTCGTCATGGTCTAGTAACATGACTTCTAGAACATGATTACCGTACCACTCTGGTGTGGATCGTACTCTGGTTGACCTACGACGTTCGGTAGTTACTTGGTCTGAAGTTTCATGATCATCATCATTAGCTTCCTCACTAATTGGTGCAGGAATCACTGGAACTAATTTCTGTGATGAACTACTTTCCAATACAGGAGAAGGTACAATTACCTCATCAATTTCTACTTTCCTCCCACTCACTTCTTTCGAGAGAAACTCCTTCTCTAGAAAGGATCCATTCTTAGCAATAAATATCTTGCCTTCGGATCTGTGATGGAAGGTGTACCCAACCATTTCCTTTGGGTATCCTATGAAGATGCATTTCTCCGATTTGGGTTCGAGCTTATGAGATTGAAGTTTTTTCACATAAGCATCGCAACCCCAAACTTTAAGGAACGACAGCTTAGGTTTCTTGCTAAACAATAGTTCATATGGTGTCATCTCAACGGATTTAGATGGTGCCCTATTTAACATGAATGCAGCCGTCTCTAAAGCAAAACCCCAAAACGATAGTGGTAAATCGGTAAGAGACATCATAGATCGCACCATATCTAATAAAGTACGGTCACAACATTCAGACACACCATTACGCTGTGGTGTTCCAGGTGACGTGAGCTGCGAAACTATTCCACATTGTTTCAAATGAAGACCAAACTCGTAACTCAAATATTCGCCTCCGCGGTCAGATCGTAGAATTTTTATTTTCTTGTTACGATGATTTTCCACTTCACTCTGAAATTCTTTGAAATTTTCAAATGTTTCAGACTTATGTTTCATTAAGTAGATATACCCATATCTGCTCAAATCATATGTGAAGTTCAGAAAATAACGATACCCGCCGCGAGCCTCAACACTCATCGGACTGCATACATCAGTATGTATTATTTCCAATAACTCAATGGCTCGCTCCATTGTTCTGGAAAACAGAGTCTTAGTCATCTTGCCCATGAGGCATGGTTCGCAAGCATCAAGTGATTCATAATCAAGTGATTCCAAAAGCCCATCAGCATGGAGTTTCTTCATGCGCTTTACACCAATATGACCTAAACGGCAGTGCCACAAATAAGTTGCACTATCATTATTAACTTTGCATCTTTTGGCTTCAATACTATGAATATGTGTATCACTACGATCGAGATTCAACAAAAATAGACCACTCATCAAGGGTGCATGACCATAAAATATATTACTCATATAAATAGAACAACCATTATTCTCTGATTTAAATGAATAACCCTCTCGCATCAAACTAGATCCAAATATAATGTTCATGCTCAACGCTGGCACCAAATAACAATTATTCAGGTCTAAAACTAATCCCAAAGGTAGATGTAGAGGTAGCGTGCCGACAGCGATCACATCGACCTTGGAACCATTTTCTCCGCGCATTGTCACCTCGTCCTTAGACAATCTTCGTTTAATCAGTAGCCCCTGTTTCGAGTTGCAAATATGCACTACTAGGGAAAAGCCTAGCAGCAGCGTGGGTTTTGGGCCTATTAGTAGCGCCGGTCCCTATTAGTAGTGCGGAGACCAGCGCTACTAATAAGGCGCTACAACTAACGTATAGCAGTAGCGCCTGTTGTCCCACGCTACTGCTATACATGAATAGCTGTAGCGCTCTTTAGAAAAGGGCGCTGCTGATATTATCTGCAGCACTTTTTACTGGGAAGCACTACTGGTAAGGCGGCGCTACTGCTAAATTTCCCCCCTCGCTACTACTAGTTTTATTAGTTTTTTCCCTGCATATTTGTTTTGTATTTGTTTTGTATTTGAATAGGTTTTATACAATAATATTTAGCATATCATACACATACAAATGTAATCATAGCATATACATACAATTAGTCTCATCAAATCATGTCATCATCATAATCATCATCCAACACAAAGTGGTCTCTCGTCATCATCTCGAAAATAGCGATACAAGTCTCGATTACTTGCAAATACATCGTCATCCATCTAAACAATGATATATGCGAGAAGAGCTATCACTTTCAGTACATGAGTTCGTATCCCTCTCTCGCATTAGCGTGAACCTAAACTAACTACTGCATGTCGCTCGGAAACCGGAAACCGGTACACCTGGGCCTGACACTCCGGCCACTTGTCGTATATATACTCCTGGCGTAGCACTTCTTCGCCATCTATGATCTATGCACCTGCATCATCACATGAGTCAATGATATGCAACATATATAGTTGAGCAACAGAAAGAGATAGACTTGGCAAAAATAGAAACAACATATCATAAGCATAAATAACAAAGTTCATCGTACCCCAAAATGCCCTAACTAGAGTGATTTTCGCTAGTCGAGGAGGAGGACGGTTTAATTACATCACAAATAAAGTTTCACCTTGCATAACTCAAAGTTTTTTCATACAGAAAGTATGGACTAAACAGACACATTGTCATATATCGACAATCACTCCAACATGTCGTTCCATCCATCCAAGTCAGGGAGATAGTCCTTGAGCTTAGTGAAAGGCTTCATGTCGAGACGCTGAGAGGCTATCCATGTTCGGACGTCTTCCCGCGACATTTGTCCTTCTCCGTAGAACATCCTTGTTTTTCCGATGACCTCCTTCATGATGATTTGGGCAAGTTCGCGCTGGATGTTATAGAACTCAGCTCGAAGTCGATGATCCTCGATATCTCCTATGTCCTTTTCCCATTGCAGAATATGGGCATCGCCGGATCTAGGTGACATGCGAAGGTTTTGGTGATCCCTTCTGTACTCCAGCATGTGGTGTAGGACATAGAATCCATCATTAAGAGAATCGTTCGGTTGCTGGATGCAGCAGAAGTCGGTCTTATGGCCGAAGGCGGCCCTGCCGCCCCTTGTCTTCTTGTCCCTGACCTCTCCACCCCTTGCTTGGTAGTAAAACATAGCACTGTCAAGAACATCCTTGATGTGGGTGTAATCCTTTTTGTGAATGTTCTTCGACGAGTCCAGGTAAAGAGCGTGGGAGAATCGGGGGTAGAGGATGATGAGGACGGCGTGCCCGCCGCTGCGCAAAATAAGTACACCTCAAATTAATTAGCCTCCACCATGCAAATGAATGATTGAAATCAAAGGAAGGATAGCAGCACGAATGAATTACACGGGATGATAAGGCACGAGAATCGCCTCCTTGTCCTTATTGGCAAGCATGAAATTGACGATGTAATCCCTCGCGTATTGACGGTGCTTTGCGCAGACTCCCAAGAAGCCCTCGTGCATGTAGTACGGGCCAGCGACACAGATATGAGATATCTGCTCAACCCCGATGATGTAGTTCATGTGCAAGGCATAAAGGCGGACAAACGTAAAACCCAGCTTCTTCACGTGAAACATGTCAAATATGTAATCGAATCGGAGGAAGAACTTATCCGCGGGGAAGCTGTCGACGTATGACATTTGCCGCGGAACGTTAACCACATAGTGTAATCCTGGATCTTTCGAGGCGATGAGGCCTTTCTCTACCCACAGCACATCATCATGAAGTCTCCTTAGATCACCGAATCTGCCCTGTAGCGCTGTTGCAGGTAGGATTGGTTGACCGGTGATATGCCATTTATCCTCATCGGGGATATCTATACGGTCCTGAAGCCGAGGCTGCTGAGAAGGCTGGATCATAGAATCAGCTTTTTTGCCTTTCCTCGCTCTCTTCCTAGACTTCTTTACTACCGGAAGGTCGTCCATAATACGTTGAGACGGCAATTCAGGCATCGACTCATGATGCTCAAACCCTGAGGAGGCGCCAGTATAGACATACTGTTCAGCGCCATCGTCGTCCTCATCCTCATCCATGGCAACGTCATCAGCGACTAATGGAGCCTCCTCCTTACCCCGTCCGCTATCACCCAACCTGACACCCGACGCTAATTGGGTAGGTGGGGTGTTGATGTTCATACCTTGCTGAGGCTGCGTGCTCGTGGGTGTGCTCCCGGTTGCCTCCAAACGAAGCAGACTCTTTGGCCACAACAGGACCCACCCATTGCAGTAATCACCAAGCCGCCGCGGTGTCTCGTCGTCATCCCCCGCTAGTATTGGAGGAGGCAAATTCTTGTGGCCCGGTTTGACACTGGCCACGGAAACCTTGAAGACGTTCGGGGGGATCGGCCGGCTGTGGAACAATGGTTCCTTCGGCTTCATTATCGTCGCCTTCCCCACGTCCACCTTCTGGTCGCCGATGGTGTACAATATGGTGCATGGGGTTTCGTCGGCCTGCAAAGAAAAGTCTGCGACGTGAGACATCCGAAAGGCAACAAAAACGGGAGATTATACATTTATATTGAAGGGGGCCAGTGTGAAAGATACCGTGAGGGCGTCGAGCTCAGCCAAAGACGAAGCACCACCGAGCACGTTCGATGCGGGAGCCGGTGCTGGTGCAACGCTAGTCGAGCTGCTCCCCAAGAAGTCAGCAAGGGGAAAGTCCTCTGCATTTTTTTCTGGATGTTGCCTTGTCCAAGTGAAAACGCTCGTCACCAAGGAAGTAGACAAATCTGCAACCACCTGTTTTGCGGCAGCTACCGCTGTTGCGACTGTCTGAGATGATTTCTTCTCAACCGCAATCTCAACCTTCTTGTTGATGTTTTCTTCAGTTAACCTCCGTCTTTCCTTTCTCTCCTTCTTGGTCTCACGGTAGTACTTCTTCCACGTGGTGCCGTCTCTGACATCGTGCACGCGTCCATACGATGGGCGAGTATCCACCGATTGTCGTTTCAATATGTTCAACGCCCGGTTGAATGGAGTGTCCCACTTGGGCCTCGCCAATGCCTCAAACGACGAGTCGCTTTCGGCCGCAATCCGGTGCTGCTCTCTCTACAAAAGGCACAAGGATCGTTTAAAAATATTACTAACGTGTGCAGTCGAATTGATCAGAAACTAAAATTACCAGCAGTCTCATGAACTCCGTAATGACCAGTTTTGTCTCGTAAACCTTCTTCACTGGGTCCCAACAGTGCCGGGCCCTGAGGACGTCACGCTCCTACGAGACGGTGAAATCCGCCAAGGGGTCTGGGATGCCCAGACTCGCGGCTTCCGCATCCTCCTTGGCCCATTTGGACCTCTTTCCGCCGTAACCACGGCTTTCGAGGTGGTGGCTCCCATTGCTCCTCTCTTGAAGCCCCTTCATGTACTTAGACTTTTTTTGGCAGCTTCGGCCTCGCAAGCCTCCTTGAATATTTGAAACTACTCTTCCATGATTATCGGATTATCCTTTACAATCTCGGAGTAGGGTTCCTTCTTGTCGATGATCTTTGCTTTCACTCGATTTTTCTAGGCGGCCAACGCGTCGCTAAACTAGGTCATGGCGTGTTTTTTTATCTTCTTCATTGCCGGGTCCTCATCTGGATCTTTATAATCCTTCTCATTCCAGCCCGGGAACAAGAATATCTGGTGAAACTTCTTTAGGAGGGGGCTCCTCATATTTTCTATCTTCTGTAGTTTCTCATCGTTGATGGTGGCGGTTGTCCGTACGATGCAGCCTATCTGATTGCCATAGCATCGACGCGCTTCCTCGGGCGCCTTTGGCTCAAAATTGCCGTCATCCACCTCCGTGACCACCAGTCTAGTAGTCCTGAGTTTGTTAGGAGGCCGTTGCCTCTTTGCTTTCGGTTCTACACCGGCTCCGCTCCCCGAGGCAGCGCCGGTCTTGATGCCGGTCTGAGTCTCAGCGCCGGTCTGAGTCTCAGTGCCGGTCTCAGTCTCAGTCTTGATGCTGGTCTGAGTCTCAGCGCCGGTCTCGATGTCGGCAAGGCTGAAAAATTCGTCTGCCGCCCGGTAGACGTCGTCGCAATCACTAGAACCCTGTCCTTCATCGTTGCTAGCCATGTTTCCTACGATTAAATCTAGTCAATTAATTCTAGACCTAATAAAATGAATAATGACATAAAAAGGCCTATTGTTTTGCAGGAACGTTGACTCCTTCCTGGTGCGGCAAATCCCGGGCACTCGATATGTCCTAGTTTGTAGCACAAGTCATGCCGAAATTCACGGAAAATTTCGGCATGACCTTTGCTAAAAAGTGGACAAATCAAGAACATGAATTTTGCCGGAACGAAAATGAATCAACATTCTGGCAAAACATAGGCCACTCGGCTTCATTCCCTGGAAACAACAAAAGGCCACTTGGGCACAATCGAACCACTTCAATGTCGATTATGATCAATGAGCAAACACAATTGAGGATTTTTCATATATCATGACCACTTCAAATTTGCATCTAGACTTGCAACACTAATAGAAATTTATATTTTTATATTGATTTTTCTCTAAACTAAATCCTACCACCCTAGTTAACATCTAGTTAAACCTTACTTTCCTAACATTTGCAATTAAACACTACAACCCTAACCCTACTACCCTAGTTAAGCATATACAATTTTTTCCTACGGCGAGGGAGGCAGGGGCATCTCTATCAAATTAACCTAACTAATTAACCTAACTAAATTCTTTTCCTAAATAAATTGACCTAATTAATTTAGATATAGAGAGAGAGGAGGGGTGAGGGCTTACAGAGGATGGCTCCGTTGGTGGTGCGGGAGGCAGTGGTGGCGAGGGAGGCGGGGGCGTCTCCGCTGACGGCGAGGGAGGCAGTTGTGGCGAGGGTGGATCCGGTGGCGTCGACTGCGGCTCCGGTGGCGTTGATGAGGCCGCGCGGCTCCGGTGGCGTTGGGGGCGGCTCTGGTGGTGTCGATGGCGCGCGGCTCTGGTGGCTCTGGGGGAGTCGACGTCGGCAGGAGACGGTGGCGAAGTGGGGCGACGGTGAATCGGGCAGACGGTGGCGGGGTGGGTCGAGGGATTTGGGGGAGAAGTGGTGGCCGGGGGGAAATGGTTTTTTGGTTAAGTCAAACTTAGCGGTAGCGCTTTTCGCGAAACGCGCTATAGCTAAGTTAGCTATAGGAGTTTCACAAAACGCGCTACTGCTATAACTATGTAATTTCCTTATCTTTCTTATTTCCTTTTCTGTTTCTACAGCGGGGGTCTAGGAAACGCGTTGCAGCTACGTTAGCTATAGCGCCTCTTACGAACAAACGCTACTGCTACGTCTTTCTCCTTTTTTTCGCTTTCTCATTTATTTTGCTCTACATTTTATTTTTTCCTTTCTCCTTTTTCTATTTCTTTCTTTTTCATTTACTTTTCCATTTGTTTTTTATTTTATTTTATTTCCATTAGCAGTAACGCTCTCCGCGCGAAAAGCGCTACTACTTATGTGCTAGCGGTAGCGCGCTTTCCTCAAGACCGCTACTGTTATGCGTAGCCTATCGATTTAGCAAAGGGGATATTAGTGGTAGCGCTTTTTCATGCGCACGCGCTACTGCTACTATTATATCTGTAGCGCGGTTTACGGACACGCGCTATTGCTATTTAGCACTAGTGCCCTTTTTTGACGCGCGCTACTGCTAAATTTTTGTGTATAAGGTTTTCCCTAGTAGTGATGAGCAACAGACCAGACCTCAAACGGTCCAATCTCTGTGCTCCGGTGCCATCCCTGGATCAGTAATGCTGACACCACACAGTACTTGAAGGATTTATAACAGAGTAGCAATCACACACTTATTACATCGAATGTCTCCAAAAGAGAACTATTACAATAAATATGGCTTAAGGACATCTAATAACGATAACAGCGGAAGGCTTGGAAGATAGGTGAGTCCATCAACTCCAACGACATCACTGAGTATAGAACCATGACCTAAAACTCCTTAATCGTCGTCTGAAAAGTCTGCAACATTAACGTTGCAGCCCGAAATGGGTCAGCACATGGAATATGCTGGCAATGTAACACATAGAGAGTAATGGAAAGAAACAGCTATTCTACATGCATATTTGGCTGGTGGAAAGCTCTATGGTTACAGTTTTGCGAAAAGCTAATTTTTCCCTACTGCAAAGGAATAAATTTATTTAACTATCATGGTGGTTGTTAAACATGAGAATGGTTGACAGCATCCTCAATCCCAATTAAGCATATCATTAAACAAACCCATCAAAATTAAATTTTATAGTAACATGTTGAGATTCACATGATAATCCAGGTACTAGATACTCAAGATGTCCATAGCCGGGGACACGGCTAACCATGATTAGTTTATACACTCTGCAGAGGTTTGCACACTTTTCCCCACAAGACTCGATCTCCTCCGTTGGATTTCTCGCACTACATGGTGTTTGAGAAACGGATGACCGAGACATAGTCTTTCAGAAGCGCTAGCACCTTACGATGGGTAGACCGTACCACCTACATCCCCTACATCTGCTAGTCTACCACCGTAAGAGTTCGCACGACTTAGTCAACTATGCTAGAGCCCATAATAGCTTGTGGCTGCACACAGAAGTTTCTAGCATGAATAATCTCATGATCCCTTTGAGCCTGGGTGGCGGTCCAAAAGAAAACAGGCAATCCTGGAATACCCAGGTACCTCAATCCACCCAGATGTGTGTTTAAGTTGCCACCTTAAATAAATCATTAATTAACAATCTCACATCTGTCATGGATACACTCACCCAATCCACGTCTACTAGCATAGCATGGCATAATAAGCAAACATAGAAGTAACTCCCAAAGGTTTGATAATAAACAGGTAATAGGTACTACCTCAACTACTTCCCAAACCCACAATTTAATTAGATCCTAATCATGCAATGTGTAAGGATTGATCTAATGCAATAAAACTTGGTAGTAGGAGGTATGATCAAAGTGTTACTTGCCTTGCTGATGATCCGGGAAACCTAGCGATTCGAAGTAACAAGCGGCGCACTCCGGGTACTCTATCGCAAACAAACAAGCACACAATAAGTACTCAACTGATGCACAGGTAAAACTCAAATAAGAGATCTAACCAGAAGGTTCAACTTAAGAACTCCGGTTGGCAAAAAGAATCAAATCGAGCGAAGCAACGAAAGACAAACGACAAAAGAAACATGCTTCGTTTACTATTCTGGATCTAAGGCAATTTTTTTACAGAAGCAAAAACTTGCTTAAGTTGGTTAAACGGAAAGAGGGTTTCGAGACGAAACTCCAGGCGCTTGAATCGCCTGATTCCGATAAACGAGCGAAAAGTTATACTAAAACGAAAATCGGATCAGAAATCGCGATCAAAATAATCGCGGAAAACCCCAGAAAAAGAAAAACGACGAATAGATTAACGAACGAACGTTCGTTATATGGATCTAAACGACGAACACGTTCGTTAAAACGAGCGAACGAGCGCTAAATAAACTAAACCATAAAAAAACCGATCTAATAAAAAATGGATCTAAAAAAACCACGGTTTTAAAAAAAACGGGCGGTTTTCTGAGGAAAACCGCCTGCGACGGCGGCTACCTCGGGTGGCGGGACGGCGGGGTCGGCGGTGAGACGGCGTGGCGGCGGGGCGGCGGCGAGGCGGCGGTGGCGCGGGCAGCGGCGCGCAGATCGAGGCGGCGACGACTGCTAAGGTTTGGGGCGGGCGGGCGGGCTGCGGGGCTGAGGCGCTGGTGGGCTTCGGCGGCTCGGGCGAGCGGCTTATAAAGGCCCCCCCGGGTGGAGTCCCGCTCGGGTACGGCCCGGAGTCGGTTCGGATTTTTTTAAATTAATTCCGCGCAGAAAAACTAACGAAAGAAATACTGAACAGACTCCAAAAATCCTGAAATAAATTTTCCCCGACTTCTAAAATCAAGCCGGACAAAGTGAACATTTATTTGGGACCTAAATGCAATTTTGAAAAACACACATTTTTTCCTAAATTCAAATAAAATAGCAAATAAAACCCAAAAAAATCTTATTTGATTTTTTATTAAATCCTCAATATTTCTTTATCTTGGGAAAGTCATTTTATTCCGTCTCTCATATTATGATAATAGGAATAATTGAAGATAAAATAAATAAAATCAAATGATCCCTATTTCAAAATTTGAGAAAACTCAAATATGAAAATAACGAAATCCCCAACTCTCTCCAAGGGTCCTTGAGTTGCGAAAAATTTCTAGGATCAACCAAAATGCAATAAATATGATATGCAATGATGATCTAGTGTATAACATTCCAAATTGAAAATTTGGGATGTTACAAAACCAGTATCAAATACCCAGGCGCTACTACGAGCATTAGTAAGGTACACATCAATAACATGTATATCAAATATACCTTTCACTTTGCGATCCTTCTTATCTGCCAAATACTTGGGGCAGTTCCGCTTCCAGTGACCAGTCCCTTTGCAGTAGAAGCACTCAGTTTCAGGCTTAGGTCCAGACTTTGGCTTCTTCCCGGGAGCAGCAACTTTCTTGCTATTCTTCTTGAAGTTCCCCTCCTTACCTTTGCCCCTTTTCTTGAAACTAGTGGTTTTCTTCACCATCAACATTTGATGCTCCTTCTTGATTTCTACCTCCGTAGCCTTAAGCATCGCGAAGAGCTCTAGAATTGTCTTTTCCATCCCTTGCATATTACAGTTCATCATGAAGCCTTTATAGGTTGGTGGCAGTGATTGAAGAACTCTGTCAATGACACTATCATCTGGAAGATTAACTCCCAGCTGAGTCAAGTGATTATGATACCTAGACATTTTGAGTATATGTTCACTGACAGAACTGTTCTCCTCCATTTTGCAGCTATAGAACTTGTTGGAGACTTCATATCTCTCAACTCGGGCATTTGCTTGAAATATTAACTTCAACTCCTGGAATATCTCATATGCTCCATGATGTTCAAAACGTCTTTGAAGTCCTGATTCTAAGCCGTAAAGCATGGCACACTGAACTATCGAGTCATCATATTTAGCTTGCCAGACGTTCATAACGTCTGGTGTTGCTCCTGCAGCAGGCCTTGCACCTAGCGGTGCTTCAAGGACGTAATTCTTGTGTGCAGCAATGAGGACAATCCTCAAGTTACGGACCCGGTCCGTGTAGTTGCTACCATCATCTTTCAACTTAGCTTTCTCTAGGAACGCATTAAAATTCAAGGGAACAGTAGCACGGGTCATTGATCTACAATAGCATAGATATGCAAAAACTACCAGGACTAAGTTCATGATAAATTTAAGTTCAATTAATCATATTACTAAAGAACTCCCACTTAGATAGACATCCCTCAAGTCATCTAAATGATCACGTGATCCATATCAACTAAACCGTGTCTGATCATCATGTGAGATGTAGTAGTTTTCAATGGTGAACATCTCTATGTTGATCATATCTACTATATGATTCACGTTCGACCTTTCGGTCTCAGTGTTCCGAGGCCATGTCTGTACATGCTAGGCTTGTCAAGTTTAACCCGAGTATTCTGCATGTGCAAAACTGTCTTACATCTATTGTATGTGAACGTAGAGCATATCACACCCGATCATCACATGGTGTCTCGGCATGACGTACTGTCGCAACGGTGCATACTCAGGGAGAACACCTATACCTTGAAATTTAGTGAGGGATCATCTTATAATGCTACCGACGTACTATGCAAAATAAGATGCATAAAATATAAACATCACATGCAATCAAAATATGTGACATGATATGGCCATCATCATCTTGTGCCTTTGATCTCCATCTCCAAAGCACCGTCATGATCTCCATCGTCACCAGCTTGACACCTTGATCACCATCGTAGCGTCGTTGTCATCTCGCCAACTATTGCTTCTACAACTATTGCTACCGCATAGTGATAAAGTAAAGCAATTACATGGCTATTGCATTTCATACAATAAAGCGACAACCATAAGGCTCCTGCCAGTTTCCGATAACGGGTACAAAACATGATCATCTCATACAACAATTTCTATATCATCATGCATTGACCATATCTCATCACAACATGCCCTGCAAAAACAAGTTAGACGTCCTCTACTTTGTTGTTGCAAGTTTTACGTGGCTGCTACGGGCTTCTAGCAAGAACGGTTCTTACCTACGCATCAAAACCACAACGATTTTTTGTCAAGTGTGATGTTTTAACCTTCAACAAGGACCGGGCATAGTCAAACCCGATTCAACTAAAGTTGGAGAAACAGACACCCGCCAGCCACCTGTGTGCAAAGCACGTCAGTAAAACCAGTCTACGACTATCGCTACCGCTTAGTGATAAAGTAAAGCAATTACATGGCGATTGCATTTCATACAATAAAGCGACAACCATAAGGCTCCTGCCAGTTGCCGATAACTTCTACAAAACATGATCATATCATACAATAACTTATATCATATCATGTCTTGACCATATCACATCACAACAAGCCCTGCATAAACAAGTTAGATATCCTCTGCTTTGTTTTGCAAGTTTTACGTGGCTGCTACGGGCTTCTAGCAAGAACTGTTCTTACCTACGCATCAAAACCACAACGATTTTTCGTCAGGTGTGCTATTTTAACCTTCAACAAGGACCGGCCGTAGTCAAACTCGATTTAACTAAATTTGGATAAACAAACACCCGACAGCCACCTTTATGCAAAACAAGTTGCATGTCTGTCGGTGGAACCGGTCTCATGAACGTGGTCATGTAAGGTTGGTCTGGGCCGCTTCATCCAACAATACCGCCGAATCAAAGTAAGACATTGGTGGTAAGCAGTATGACTATTATCTCCCACAACTCTTTGTGTTCTACTCGTGCATATCATCTACACATAGACCTGGCTCGGATGCCACTGTTGGGGAACCTAGCATGCAATTTCAAAAAAATTCCTACGATCACGCAAGATGTATCTTGGAGATGCATAGCAACGAGAGGGGGAGAGTGTGTCCACGTACCCTCGTAGACCGAAAGCGCAAGCATTAGGTTAACACGGTTGATGTAGCCGAACGTCTTCACGATCCAACCGATCAAGTACCGAACGTACGGCACCTTCGAGTTCAGCACACGTTCACTCGATGACGTCCCTCGAACTCTTGATCCAGTAGAGGATCGAGGGAGAGTTCCGTCAGCATGACGGCGTGGTGATGTGATCCGCGCAGGGCTTCGCCTAAGCACCACGACGCTATGACCGGAGGAGTAAACTATGGAGGGGGGCACCGCACACGTCTAAGAGAAAAATTGATGTGCTATGGGGTGCCCCCTACCCCCGTATATAAAGGAGGGGAGGAGGAGGCGGCCGTCCAGGAGGGGCGCACCATGGGGGGACTCCTACTAGGACTCCACTCCTAGTAGGATACGCCCCCCTTTTTCCTTTTTTACCGGAGGGGAAAAGGAAGGAGAGGGATATGGAGAGAGAAAGGGGGCGCCGCCCCCTCCCCTAGTCCAGTTAGGACTCCATGGGGGGGGGCGTCCACCCCTTGCAGCCTCCCCCCTCTCTCCAATAAGGCCCATGTAGGCCCAATAATTCTCCCGGGGGGTTCTGGTAACCCCTCGGTGTTCCGGTAAAATACCCGAACCACTCGAAACCATTCCGATGTCCGAATTCTACTTTCCAATATATGAATCTTTACCTCTCGACCATTTTGAGACTCCTCGTCATGTCCGTGATCTCATCCGGGACTCCGAACAAACTTTGGTCACCAAAACACTTAACTCATAATACAAATCGTCATGAAACATTAAGCACGCGGACCCTACGGGTTCGAGAACTATGTAGACTTGACCGAGACACATCTCTGGTCAATAACCAACAGCGGAACCTGGATTCTCATATTGGTTCCTACATATTCTACAAAGGTCTTTATCGGTCAAACCAGAATAACAACATACGTTATTCCCTTTGTCATCGGTATGTTACTTGCCCGGGATTCGATCGTCGGTATCATCATACCTAGTTCAATCTCGTTATCGGCAAGTCTCTTTACTCATTCCGTAATGCATCATCCCGCAACTAACTCATTAGTCACATTGCTTGCAAGGCTTATAGTGTGCATTATCGAGAGGGCCCGGAGATACCTCTCCGATACTCGGAGTGACAAATCCTAATATTGATCTATGCCAACCCAACAAACACCTTCGGAGACACCTGTAGAGCATCTTTATAATCACCCAGTTATGTTATGACGTTTGATAGCACAGAAGGTGTTCCTCCGGTATTCGGGAGTTGCATAATCTCATAGTCATAGGAATATGTATAAGTCATGAAGAAAGCAATAGCAATAAAACTTAACGATCATTATGCTAAGCTAACGGATGGGTCTTGTCCATCACATAATTCTCTAATGATGTGATCCCGTTCATCAAATGACAACACATGTCTATGGTCAGGAAACTTAACCATCTTTGATTAACGAACTAGTCAAGTAGAGGCATACTAGGGACACTCTGTTTTGTCTATGTATTCACACATGTACTAAGTTTCCTAGCATGAATAATAAACATTTATCATGATATAAGGAAATATAAATAACAACTTTATTATTGCCTCTAGGGCATATTTCCTTCATATTTTTGTTGAAGAACTCACCGATACAACCGTTAATGATGAAGCTAAAGATTCTGGTTCTGTCATCGCACTTCTCGTTATGGGAGCGGGTGAAGATCAAGTGCATGATGAGAAAATTCCTACTACATCCACTGTTATGCATGAAGATCACTACTCTGATGATAACATACACACTTCGGGTCTGGTAACTTTCCACCTTTAAGGTGATAACATATGTATTGTCCTTTCATATTCTGCGGCCCCAAGTGTTGATGAAGTCGTTAATGAAGTTTCCCAAGTGTCCGTGCCACCTGTTGTGGGAGCGGATCAATCACTTGACTGCCAAATTCCTGCTATAGCTACTGGTGTTGATATAGATCAAATAGCCTCAGGTAACTCTCCATTTTCCTGACGGTAACATACATTCGATGGGCCTAGTATTTTGTCTCTATTATGGTGATAACACATAATTGTTGTGCATTGCTCTGATGTATCCCCAAGTGTTGTGGAAACTGTTGCCGAGGTGGTCAATACTGATGCCAAAGTTGAAGTTGTCCAAGATCAAGTTGTAGCCGAAGCCCAGAATGTTCAAGTCCATGCTCAAGGTCAATTTCTCCAAGTTCAAGTCCCTGCGGTGGCACGAGTTGATGTTCAAGCTGAAGCTAATCTTGTCCCCGCTGCGGAGCTTACCCCTAAAGCTGGAGAAGATGCCACTTTATATAGAGCTTAACCACCAAGATGCTCTCTCTGCCTCAACTCCATGTTTGATGCAACGCCTCAAGAACCACCATTACCTACAACAGCTTCATCGTCTAAGGCAACACCACCAGCGACAGTTGTGGTTTAGAGCACACCTCCAGTGCTCCAAGCAGTAGCACCAATTGCTGGTTCAATTGCGGTCTTAGTAGCTTGCATCTCGTGGCACTGAGAATATCAAGAGCAAGAAAGGAGATAAGGCCATGTTCGTTGAACCGGTTGCTTGAGCTCCGCCTCCCAACTTTCGTATGTGAGGACCTTTTGTGTCTTCGCTTCACAGCAAGAGTGATGGATGGAATCATTATTTGAAGACTTATTAATTGTTTTATGTGCTTTCGTTATTTATGTTAGCCTTTTATTCCCTATGTGTTTGTGTGTATCAATGACTGTAATATGACTTTTATGCTTTTGCGACATGAAAATGAACCATCGTGCTTTTCGGTGACCATGTTTTTTCCATTGTGCTTTTGTACATTGTATGTGACACCTCCTGAGATGTGGTTCTTAAATTTGACCACCTTTTCATCTTCAACTACGATATTTTTAGTATATTGTTTACTGTGATGAAAACATACTACACGCCTGGTAACTTGCATTCCCTTATAATGATAACATACCTTCTTATCCCCGATAACTTTGCTATTGCTCTCTTATGATGCCATATGGTACTATGGCCCTGGTAACGGGCCAATATATTTAGCATTAGAAATTTTGCATACTATGCCCTTGATGAATACCACTTTTCTTAATATTGTATGGCTGCTAACTTTTATTTTCCTTTTTCTTAAGTACTAACCAGTGTTATCTTGATAATTGTGTCATTTTGGCTGATAACTTCCACTTCTCTCATCCATAATATCATACCTAATATGGCCTTGATAACACCCCTTCTTTTGTCCTTTCTTGCTGGTAACATTTATAATATGGGTTGATAACTTCCCCATGAAAATCATGGCTCATTACTATTTCTCACAAGTATCTTTTCTTATTTCTTTCCTTTTTTGTATCTTGTATATCCTTTTTCTCATGTTCCAACCTTAACTTTGCTTTTATATAACTATGAAAGATCATCATGTCCGAGTGTATGGTGTTGAACTTGATGATTATGAAGTACTCATGCGGTGGGAACAATATGAACATGAGAATCCAATAGCCAAAGGAAAAGTTGTATTTCAAGGAGGTAATCACATCTTTGTTAATCCTTTGACAATGCCAAAATAGTGACACCCTACCCTTGACACCCGACAACTTCTGCCCCCAGATTTGATAAGTTCCTCATGAAAGGATTGATAACTTCGGTTGGCTCACTTCATTTACTTATGTTCACCATCACCAATCCCCTTGCTGAAACATTCAACTTGTCAAAGCCTTAACTTTCTTACACTAGAATTACCACCACCCAGTGAGCAAACACAATCGAGTGCCATGTCTAAATCGTTAACTCAGAAAGTTAGGGTTACCCGCCCGTCACAATATCCGCTGCCGCCATATGCTGCACTCACAACCATTGAAGATGAGGAGGCTGTTTACAATGAAGTTATCAGGCATACAACTGCTTCCAACTCCAAGATTAAGGGGTAACAAACGAACTTTCATAGTTTTTGAACTTTTTCTTGTAATTTTTTTGCCATTCCATTTTGATTTGTTTTCCCCCAGTAACGTAGTATGATGGTTATTGACATTGATGGAAGGTGGGTCTCGCTCGGTGAGCTTTCTAACTATGTGATAGAAACTTGGCAAGTTTCAACTGGTATTGCCGAGTTGCATGTCCATGTCCTTTAGTATTTGGAAATTCCAAATAAGATTATCTTCCCTCGGTTCATGTCTGTATATCGACTAGTAAGAGGCTTTAGCTGTAAATCTATAATAAAGAATTTTTTATGGGATGAGCATTACATTCTGAGTCACCAAAATAAGGTACTTTCTATTTGATGGCATTTTCATATCTTGAGACCCCTTGTCTACAGTTTTTTGCTAAGTTACTGTTGTTATAACTCGCGTCCCCCGCCCCCCCAAAATTTCATGATAACTAGAATCCCAAGTATTTTTTTACCGCTCTCATAACTTTTTTGTGCTCTTTGCATGGTAACTTCAGCATCCAAAGTCTGGTATCTTTGTCTTTGCCATCATTATAACTTTATGTTTTTCATGGTAACTTCATCATCCAAAGTTTGGTATCTTTGTCTTTGCTTCTATGATACCTTTATGTTTTCAATGGTAACTTTAGCATTTGAAGTCCGGTATCTTTGTCTTTGTTGCCATGATAACTGCTGTGGAATTGTCACGACAGATGTCCTAGCAAAAGGACTTAGTCGTGGAGCCATCGCAATAGAGTTAGCTTAAAGGGGTTAAACGAGACAAAGGACACAAGGAGTTTATACTGGTTTGGCCCCTTGCGGTGAAGGTAAAGGCCTAATCCAGTTTGAGGTGGTATTTCTTATGTTTCGATTACCAGGGAGCGAATACACTTAACCTAGCTTTCGATCTGTTGTTTCTTGCCCTAAGTCGCCGCCTGGTCGTCCCTTTATATACATAGGTCGACACCCAGCGGCTTACAGAGTCCTGGCCAGCTCATAAACAAGGTGTCCGACTCGGTGACTTAACCATACATGCCTTATAATACAAGTTACACATATACGGCGGTTTACACTTGTTTGGGCCTTAAGTCGCCTTCGGGCTTCAGGCCCTCGATGAGTCTGCGTAGTGGACTACTGTCTTAAGCATCTTCACAGGCTTTACCTTGATGAACCGCCAGGGGCTTAACCCGCCCCCTCCTGGGCGGGTTAACCCAATATTTATGTCCCCAATATTAGGCCCCAGGTTGATTTGAACTCGTTCATATCAATCTTCAACACTTAGAAAAAATTCTTTCCTTATTTCTCTTGCAAAACCTTGTAACCCGCCGTGACGTCATCTTCTAGGATCATGGTAACAGTCGTGACATCACCTGCCATTAATACTGCACAAAGCTCAAATTTTAAGAAATCTTCTTTTTAATGAAGCTCCGAAAATCGTGGCATCTGCACCGTCGTATCCATTTTTTGGTCTCCTCGATTCCCGCGCATGTCACTTATCCCTTTGCCTTATAAATAGGGCCGGGGGTCCCTTTCACTTCCCCCTTGCCTCTTCATCTCTGTCTTCCACCTCGCGACGTCCTAGCACTCGAGCTCTGCCGCCGCCGTCGACCTTCACCTCTGCTCCAGCATCGGTCGCTGCATCAACCTGTTTGGACCAGATTTCGTCCGCGCACCTCCGCTGTCCAACAGCCCTGGTTTGTTCCCCTTCTTCTTCTTCTCATAGATCCGTTAGGGTTTCGACAGGTTCATCAGAGTTCATCCTCGCTTTCCACTGCAGTTTGCGATTTTGATTTGAACCTGGTACTCCTCCTATGCCGTGGTAGTTGCAGAATCCCTTTTTACTATTTAAAACACCTCCTTTGCATGAGAAAACCGATCTGAACCCATGAACTGCTCGAGCACTGATATTTAGGTTTAAATATTTTTCCATTAACTGAAGTGCCGTAGATCTGAAATCATAGCATCAATCTGTGAAACCTGTTTTTCTCAACACTTCGCGATTTTTTTCATCCCCAAATCTGTTCTTTCAATATCTGTATGGGTGGCTTAACTCAGTCATAGTAACTCGCCAGGTATCATTAGTCCCCTCTTAAGCCGCCAATGGTTCCTTGTAACTTTGTAATACCAATCTCCGGCTTAACTCCTATGCATGCTTCATTATTGCTTTTCCTTTTAACCATAAGCCGGCTTAACTATGTAATCTTGAACTGGCATAACCTTTCTTTCAGATCATTGAGAAAAAATGGCTAAGACATACACGTCTTGTAATTGGGTCAAATCCCGGGTTGCCGAAGAAGAATTGAACATTTTTTCGCCACTGGCGCCTTAGCCAAGAAAGAGATCATCCATTGGAGAGCTCCAGGTGAAGAAGTTCCTCCTCAACCCAAAGATGGAGAAGTAATTGTTTTTGCTGATCACTTGGGCCGAGGGTTCAGGCCCCCCGGCTCAAAGTTGTTCCGTGATGTGCTTCATTTCTTGCAACTGCACCCTCAAGACATCGGGCCCAACTCCATGTCCAACATCTGCAACCTCCAAGTATTATGTGAAGCTTACCTTCAAGAGGAGCCCACAGTTGACTTATTCAGGGAATTCCATTACTTAAACCGCCAAACAGAGTTTGTCGACGGGCCATGCCAAGAACTTGGTGGAGTCTCAATTCAAAAAAGGAAAGAAGTCAGCTTTCCCCATGCCAAGCTCCCAAGTCACCCCAAAGACTGGAACCAAACTTGGTTCTATTGTCAAGACACATCTCCAGCCGGTGAAAATCCTCTGCCGGGTTACCGTGAACACCGACTTAGCAACACTCACCCACCCCCAACGGCTCAATGGAAGGGAACGGGCCAAATACGCACCAACCTTTTCAAAGATTAGAGCCATTGTAGCCAATGGCTTAACCGTCGTCGACTTTTTCTGGTGCTGGTTAGCTTGGCGTATCTTGCCATTAAGCCGCCGCCCCAGCTTAATGTGCGAATACACTGGTGACGTAAAAGATCCTCAGCGCCATTGTAACATTCAACTGTCTGATGCAGAGATCACTGAAACCACCAAAAAACTGCTGAATGAACCTGTGAAGGAGTGCAGCAAAACCGGACTTAGTCCTTTCTGCACTTTCAACAAGCCGCCAGCTGTAAGAATTGCACCTCTTCTGCTTAACCAATATTTTGATGCCTACTTATAATGTTTTCAATCTTAACAGGCTGATGATCCATTTTGGAAGAGGAAAACACAGGATAAGCCGTCCAAACCGACTCGCACCCAAACCATGGCGACCAAAAAATCTACCAAGAAGACCACCGTGCCCGCCGATTTAAGCATTGATGCTGACAATGATGATGAGTCGGAGGTAGAACTCGACTCTCTTGGATCCTTTTTTATACATCTCATTGACAATGATTGTTACCAGGACGATGCAGAGGCCAGTCGTGCAGGTGACACAGAGGTAATTATTCTTCCTTCCAGCTTAGAACCTCTGCCAACACCAAAATCCCGACAAGCAAGCCGGAAAGTAAGCTTTTCTCACCCTCTAGCTCACTTGGATCCCAACTTTCTTTTGAAGAAACAACAACACGATGCTCGCTGAGTTACCCGGCATAGTGGTGGACAAATCACCTCCTCCGGCTTACCAAATACGTCGGTTCGCAAACGCCGCGCAGAGGTCTTTCCTGCTTCCGTTGTACTTTATCCCAAGGTGGGTTTTTTTTACAACCTCTTAACCCATATGATTCAAACTATCAGGGGACTCCTCATTCCTCCTCTGGCGAGTCAACAGGAACTCAGATCCCAGCTTTCAAGACTATACCTGGGTAAGAATACATTTTAACCATTCATACTTAATGCATGATCATTGCACTGACCTTTTTACACTTCTTACTTTTAGGGGCCAAGCCAAACCTAGCAAGAAAGCTAAACTGAACAAGACGGTCGACGATTCTAACCCATCTGAACCAGAAAAACAATAGTCAGAACCTGCTAGCCCAATTGCTGATGCCACCCTTAATGATCCTCCACCACAAGATCATGAAGTTTCTCCAGATGATATGGATATTGAGCTGGCTTTCTCTAAGCCGCCAAGCCCAGTTAAACCTGCTAAGGATAAGACTGACGATATTGTTATCACTGGATTTGGATTTACAGCTCTGGGTCAATCCTCCATCTTATCCAAGCACAACGCAAAAGAAGAAATTTCCGTTGAAGATAAAGGCAAATGGAAGGCAGACTTGGAGAGCTATACTCATTTCAGTGCTCAAGACCTCCATTCCGGTTACTTAAATCTCCTATACACCAGCTGTGGCTTTGAAGTCGGCTTAGTGAACCTGATGAAGGAGCGCTATGAGGTAAACACTGCAATTCCTTGCTACATGAATATTCTTCCCATTAGCCGCCAAGTTTATTGGACATGCTTAGAGTAACATGTGCTGTAAACTTTAATTAACTGCATAGATCAACTCCAGTAACCCCCAAGGGCTGGTTTATACTTTCAATATGAACTGGGACTTTATAATACCATCACTTCTTTTCATCTGTAGCCCCCAAGGGTCGGCTTAACAAATATGTTAAGTCGAGACTGTAACATGGCCAAAATCAACATTACATCCGTAGCCCCCAAGGGCCGGCTTAACAAATATGTTAAGTCGAGACTAATCATCTTGCAGGGAATCCATAATCCCATTCATAGCCCTCGTAAGTAGTATCATTACCATTTATTCAGGTTATCAAATGAGTTCGTCTTTAACAAAAGCAATATGCATTAGCCCCCAAGTGCCAAGTATAATACTTGTATTGTGCTTGGGACTTCATAGTATTTGAAGAAGCAATAAACATTAGCCCCTAAGTGCCAAGTATAATACTTGTATTGTGCTTGGGACTTCAAATAAATTCATTGCCATCTCACTTGCTGTTTACTTTTGCAGATTGAGCTTAGCAGTAAGGAAACCCAAGTCGCCGACCTTCAAGAGAACATCAAATCTCAACAAGCAGAAACCTCCAAAGCCAAGGATAAATTGACTAGTGCCTTAGCAGCGATGGAGAAATTGAAGGAAAACTTCAAGGCTGAACAAGCGGGTTGGGTGATGTCTACTACACAACCTTCTTCTTGTAGACGTTGTTGGGCCTCCAAGTGCAGAGGTTTGTAGGACAGTAGCAAATTTCCCTCAAGTGGATGACCTAAGGTTTACCAATCCGTAGGAGGCGTAGGATGAAGATGGTCTCTCTCAAGCAACCCTGCAACCAAATAACAAAGAGTCTCTTGTGTCCCCAACACACCCAATACAATGGTAGATTGGATAGGTGCACTAGTTCGGCGAAGAGATGGTGATACAAGTGGTATATGGATAGTAGATGACATTTTTTTGTAATCTGAAAATATAAAAACAGCAAGGTAACGAATGATAAAAGTGAGCGTAAACGGTATTGCAATGCATTGAAACAAGGCCTAGGGTTCATACTTTCACTAGTGCAAGTTCTCTCAACAATAATAACATAATTGGATAACATAACTATCCCTCAACATGCAACAAAGAGTCACTCCAAAGTCACTAATAGCGGAGAACGAACGAAGAGATTATGGTAAGGTACGAAACCACCTCAAAGTTATTCTTTCCAATCAATTCGTTGGGCTATTCCTATAGGTGTCACAAACAGCCCTAGAGTTCGTACTAGAATAACACCTTAAGACACAAATCAACCAAAACCCTAATGTCACCTAGATACTCCAATGTCACCTCAAGTATCCATGGGTATGATTATACGATATGCATCACACAATCTTAGATTCATCTATTCAACCAAGGTAGCAAGTGGTAAAAGTGAGCGTAAACGGTATTGCAATGCTAGGAAACAAAGCCTAGGGTTCATACTTTTGTAGTGTAATTTCTCTCAACAATAATAACATAATTGGATCATATAACTATCCCTCAACATGCAACAAAGAGTCACTCCAAAGTCACTAATAGCGGAGAACAAACGAAGAGATTATGGTAGGGTACGAAACCACCTCAAAGTTATTCTTTCCAATCAATCCATTGGGCTATTCCTATAAGTGTCACAAACAGCCCTAGAGTTCGTACTAGAATAACACCTTAAGACACAAATCAACCAAAACCCTAATGCCACCTAGATACTCCATTGTCACCTCAAGTATCCGTGGGTATGATTATACGATATGTGTCACACAATCTCAGATTCATCTATTCAGCCGACACATAGAACTTCAAAGAGTGCCCCAAAGTTTCTATCGGGGAATCACGACGAAAACGTGTGCCAACCCCTATGCATAGGTTCATGGGCGGAACCCGCAAGTTGGTCACCAAAACATACATCAAGTGAATCACGTGATATCCCATTGTCACCACAGATATGCACGGCAAGACATGTTGGGTAACGTAGTAATTTCAAAAAAATTCCTACGCACACGTAAGATCATGGTGATGCATAGCAACGAGAGGGGAGAGTGTGATCTACGTACCCTTGTAGATCGACAACGGAAGCGTTTGGTTGATGTAGTCGTACGTCTCCACGGCCCGACCGATCAAGCACCGAAAATATGGCACCTCCGAGTTCTAGCACACGTTCAACTCGATGACGATCCTCGGACTCCGATCCAGCAAAGTGTCGGGGAAGAGTTCCGTCAGCATGACGGCGTGGTGACGATCTTGATGTACTACCGTCGCAGGGCTTCGCCTAAGCACCGCTACAATTTTATCGAGGACTATGGTGGAAGGGGGCACCGCACACGGCTAAGAATATGATCACGTGGATCAACTTGTGTGTCTAGGGGTGCCCTCTACCCCCGTATATAAAGGATCCAGGGGAGGAGGCCAGCCGGCCCTCTATGGCGCGCCAAGGAGGAGTCCTCCTCCTAGTAGGAGTAGGACTCCTACTAGGAGGGGGAAAGGAGTGGGGAGGGAGAGGGAAAGGGGGGGCGCCGCCCCCCTCTCCTAGTCCAATTCGGACCAGGGGGAGGAGGCGCGCAGCCCACCTCTGGCAGCCCCTCTCTCTCTCCACTAAGGCCCATATGGCCCATTACTTCTCCCGGGGGGGTTCCGGTAACCCTCCGGCTCTCCGGTTTTCTCCGAAATCACCCGGAACACTTCCGGTGTCCGAATATAGCCGTCCAAAATATCAATCTTTATGTCTCGACCATTTCGAGACTCCTCGTCACGTCCGTGATCACATCCGGGACTCCAAACTAACTTTGGTACATCAAAAACTCATAAACTCATAATATAACTGTCATCGAAACCTTAAGCGTGCGGACCCTACGGGTTCGAGAACAATGTAGACATGACCGAGACATGTCTCCGGTCAATAACCAATAGCGGAACCTGGATGCTCATATTGGCTCCTACATATTCTACGAAGATCTTTATCGGTCAGACCGCATAACAACATACGTTGTTCCCTTTGTCATCGGTATGTTACTTGCCCGAGATTCGATCGTCGATATCTCAATACCTAGTTCAATCTCGTTACCGACAAGTCTCTTTACTCGTTCTGTAATACATCATCCCGCAACTAACTCATTAGTTGCAATGCTTGCAAGGCTTAAGTGATGTGCATTACCGAGAGGGCCCAGAGATACCTCTCCGACAATCGGAGTGACAAATCCTAATCTCGAAATACGCCAACCCAACATGTACCTTTGGAGACACCTGTAGAGCTCCTTTATAATCACCCAGTTACGTTGTGACGTTTGGTAGCACACAAAGTGTTCCTCTGGCAAACGGGAGTTGCATAATCTCATAGTCATAGGAACATGTATAAGTCATGAAGAAAGCAATAGCAACATACTAAACGATCGGGTGCTAAGCTAATGGAATGGGTCATGTCAATCAGATCATTCACCCAATGATGTGATCCCGTTAATCAAATAACAACTCCTTGTTCATGGTTAGGAAACATAACCATCTTTGATTAACGAGCTAGTCAAGTAGAGGCATACTAGTGACACTCTGTTTGTCTATGTATTCACACATGTATTATGTTTCCGTTTAATACAATTCTAGCATGAATAATAAACATTTATCAGGATATAAGGAAATAAATAATAACTTTATTATTGCCTCTAGGGCATATTTCCTTAAGTCTCCCACTTGCACTAGAGTCAATAATCTATATTACACAGTAATGATTCTAACACCCATGGAGCCTTGGTGCTGATCATGTTTTGCTCGTGGAAGAGGCTTAGTCAACGGGTCTGCAACATTCAGATCCGTATGTATCTTACAAATCTCTATGTCTCTGACCTGGAATAGATCCCGGATGGAATTGAAGCGTCTCTTGATGTGCTTGGTTCTCTTGTGAAATCTGGATTCCTTTGCCAAGGCAATTGCACCAGTATTGTCACAAAAGATTTTCATTGGACCCGATGCACTAGGTATGACACCTAGATCGGATATGAACTCCTTCATCCAGACTCCTTCATTTGCTGCTTCCGAAGCAGCTATGTATTCCGCTTCACACGTAGATCCCACCACGACGCTTTGTTTAGAACTGCACCAACTGACAGCTCCACCATTTAATGTAAACGCGTATCCGGTTTGCGATTTGGAATCGTCCGGATCAGTGTCAAAGCTTGCATCAATGTAACCTTTTACGATGAGCTCTTTGTCTCCTCCATATATGAGAAACATATCCTTAGTCCTTTTCAGGTATTTCAGGATGTTCTTGACCGCTGTCCAGTGATCCACTCCTGGATTACTTTGGTACCTCCCTGCTAGACTTATAGCAAGGCATACATCAGGTCTGGTACACAGCATTGCATACATGATAGAGCCTATGGCTGAAGCATAGGGAACATCTTTCATTTTCTCTCTATCTTCTGCAGTGGTCGGGCATTGAGTCTTACTCAACTTCACACCTTGTAACACAAGCAAGAACCCTTTCTTTGCTTGATCCATTTTGAACTTCTTCAAAACTTTGTCAAGGTATGTGCTTTGTGAAAGTCCAATTAAGCGTCTCGATCTATCTCAATAGATCTTAATGCCTAATATGTAAGCAGCTTCACCGAGGTCTTTCATTGAAAAACTCTTATTCAAGTATCCCTTTATGCTATCCAGAAATTCTATATCATTTCCAATTAGTAATATGTCATCTACATATAATATCAGAAATGCTATAGAGCTCCCACTCACTTTCTTGTAAATACAGGCTTCTCCAAAAGTCTGTATAAAACCAAATGCTTTGATCACACTATCAAAGCGTTTATTCCAACTCCGAGAGGCTTGCACCAGTCCATAAATGGATCGCTGGAGCTTGCACACTTTGTTAGCTCCCTTTGGATCGACAAAACCTTCTGGTTGCATCATATACAACTCTTCTTCCAGAAATCCATTCAGGAATGCAGTTTTGACATCCATCTGCCAAATTTCATAATCATAAAATGCGGCAATTGCTAACATGATTCGGACAGACTTAAGCATCGCTACGGGTGAGAAGGTCTCATCGTAGTCAATCCCTTGAACTTGCCGAAAACCTTTTGCGACAAGTCGAGCTTTGTAGACAGTAATATTACCGTCAGCGTCAGTCTTCTTCTTGAAGATCCATTTATTCTCAATTGCTTGCCGATCATCGGGCAAGTCAACCAAAGTCCACACTTTGTTCTCATACATGGATCCCATCTCAGATTTCATGGCTTCAAGCCATTTTGCGGAATCTGGGCTCTCCATCGCTTCTTCATAGTTCGTAGGTTCATCATGATCTAGTAGCATGACTTGCAGAACAGGATTACCGTACCACTCTGGTGCGGATCTTACTCTGGTTGATCTACGAGGTTCAGTAGTATCTCGTTCTGAAGTTTCATGATCATCATCATTAGCTTCCTCACTAACTGGTGTAGGTGTCACAGAAACAGTTTTCTGTGAAGCACTACTTTCCATTAAGGGAGCAGGTACAGTTACCTCGTCAAGTTCTATTTTCCTCCCACTCACTTCTTTCGAGAGAAACTCCTTCTCTAGAAAGTTTCCGAACTTAGCAACAAAAGTTTTGCCTTTGGATCTGTGATAGAAGGTGTATCCAATAGTTTCCTTTGGATATCCTATGAAGACACATTTCTCCGATTTTGGGTTCGAGCTTATCAGGTTGAAGCTTTTTCACATAAGCATCGCAGCCCCAAACTTTCAGAAACGGCAACTTTGGTTTCTTGCCAAACCATAGTTCATAAGGCGTCGTCTCAACGGATTTTGATGGTGCCCTATTTAACGTGAATGCGGCCGTCTCTAGAGCGTATCCCCAAAACGATAGCGGTAAATCAGTAAGAGACATCATAGATCGCACCATATCTAGTAAAGTACGATTACGACGTTTGGACACACCATTACGCTGTGGTGTTCCGGGGGCGTGAGTTGCGAAACTATTCCACAATTTTTCAAATGTACACCAAACTCGTAACTCAAATATTCTCCTCCACGATCAGATTGTAGGAATTTTATTTTCTTGTTACGATGATTTTCTACTTCACTCTGAAATTCTTTGAACTTTTCAAATGCTTCAGAGTTGTGTTTCATTAAGTAGATATACCCATATCTGCTTAAGTCATCTGTGAAGGTGAGAAAATAACGATATCCGCCACGAGCCTCAATATTCATCGGACCACATACATCTGTATGTATGATTTCCAACAAATCTGTTGCTCTCTCCATAGTACCGGAGAACGGTATTTTAGTCATCTTGCCCATGAGGCACAGTTCGCAAGTACCAAGTGATTCATAATCAAGTGGTTCCAAAAGTCCATCAGTGTGGAGTTTCTTCATGCGCTTTACACCGATATGACCTAAACGGCAGTGCCACAAATAGGTTGCACTATCATTATCAACTCTGCATCTTTTGGCTTCAACATTATGAATATGTGTGTTACTACTATCGAGATTCAATAAGAATAGACCACTCTTCAAGGGTGCATGACCATAAAAGATATTACTCATATAAATAGAACAACCATTATTCTCCGATTTAAATGAATAACCGTCTCGCATCAAACAAGATCCAGATATAATGTTCATGCTTAACCCTGGCACCAAATAACAATTATTTAGGTCTAATATTAATCCCGAAGGTAGTTGTAGAGGTAGCGTGCCGACTGCGATCACATCGACTTTGGAACCGTTTCCCATGCGCATCGTCACCTCGTCCTTGGCCAATCTTCGCTTAATCCGTAGTCCCTGTTTCGAGTTGCAAATATTAGCAACAGAACCAGTATCAAATACCCAGGTGCTACTGCGAGCATTAGTAAGGTACACATCAATAACATGTATATCACATATACCTTTATTCACCTTGCCATCCTTCTTATCCGCCAAATACTTGGGGCAGTTCCGCTTCCAGTGACCAGTCTGCTTGCAGTAGAAGCACTCAGTTTCAGGCTTAGGTCCAGGTTTGGGTTTCTTCTCTTGAGTAGCAACTTGCTTGCCGTTCTTTTTGAAGTTCCCCTTCTTCTTCCCTTTGCCCTTTTTCTTGAAACTAGTGGTCTTGTTGACCATCAACACTTGATGCTCCTTCCTGATTTCTACCTCCGTAGCTTTCAGCATCGCGAAGAGCTCGGGAATAGTCTTATTCATCCCTTGCATATTATAGTTCATCATGAAGCTCTTGTAGCTTGGTGGCAGTGATTGGAGAATTCTGTCAATGACGCAATCATCTGGAAGATTAACTCCCAATTGAATCAAGTGATTATTATACCCAGACATTTTGAGTATATGCTCACTGATAGAACTGTTCTCCTCCATCTTGCAGCTATAGAACTTATTGGAGACTTCATATCTCTCAATCCGGGCATTTGCTTGAAATATTAACTTCAACTCCTGGAACATCTCATATGCTCCATGACATTCAAAACGTCGTTGAAGTCCCGATTCTAAGCCGTAAAGCATGGCACACTGAACTATCGAGTAGTCATCAGCTTTGCTCTGCCAGACGTTCATAACATCTGGCGTTGCTCCAGCAGCAGGCCTGGCACCCAGCGTTACTTCCAGGACGTAATTCTTCTGTGCAACAATGAGGATAATCCTCAAGTTACGGACCCAGTCCGTGTAATTGCTACCATCATCTTTCAACTTTGCTTTCTCAAGGAACGCATTAAAATTCAACGGAACAACATCACGTGCCATCTATCTACAATCAAGCATAAACAAGCAAGATACTTATCAGGTACTAAGTTTCATGATAAATTTAAGTTCAATTAATTTACTTAAAGAACTCCCACTTAGATAGACATCCCTCTAATCCTCTATGTGATTACGTGATCCAAATCAACTAAACCATGTCCGATCATCACGTGAGATGGAGTAGTTTCATTGGTGAACATCACTATGTTGATCATACCTACTATATGATTCACGCTCGACCTTTCGGTCTCCGTGTTCCGAGGCCATATCTGTATATGCTTGGCTCGTCAAGTATAACCTGAGTATTCCGCGTGTGCAACTGTTTTGCACCCGTTGTATTTGAACGTAGAGCCTATCACACCCGATCATCACGTGGTGTCTCAGCACGAAGAACTTTCGCAACGGTGCATACTCAGGGAGAACACTTCTTGATAATTAGTGAGAGATCATCTTATAATGCTACCGTCAATCAAAGCAAGATAAGATGCATAAAAGCTAAACATCACATGCAATCAATATAAGTGATATGATATGGCCATCATCATCTTGTGCTTGTGATCTCCATCTCCGAAGCACCGTCGTGATCACCATCGTCACCGGCGCGACACCTTGATCTCCATCGTAGCATCGTTGTCGTCTCGCCAAACTTTTGCTTCCACGACTATCGCTACCGCTTAGTGATAAAGTAAAGCATTACAGCGCGATTGCATTGCATACAATAAAGCGACAACCATATGGCTCCTGCCAGTTGCCGATAACTCGGTTACAAAACATGATCATCTCATACAATAAAATTTAGCATCATGTCTTGACCATATCACATCACAACATGCCCTGCAAAAACAAGTTAGACATCCTCTACTTTGTTGTTGCAAGTTTTACGTGGCTGCTACGGGCTTAAGCAAGAACCAATCTTACATACGCATCAAAACCACAATGATAGTTTGTCAAGTTGGTGCTGTTTTAACCTTCGCAAGGACCGGGCGTAGCCACACTTGGTTCAACTAAAGTTGGAGAAACTGTCACCCGCAAGCCACCTATGTGCAAAGCACGTCGGGAGAACCGGTCTCGTGTAAGCGTACGCGTAATGTCGGTCCGGGCCGCTTCGTCCAACAATACCGCCGAACCAAAGTATGACATGCTGGTAAGCAGTATGACTTATATCGCCCACAACTCACTTGTGTTCTACTCGTGCATATAACATCAACATATAAAACCTAGGCTCGGATGCCACTGTTGGGTAACGTAGTAATTTCAAAAAAATTCGTACGCACACGCAAGATCATGGTGATGCATAGCAATGAGAGGGGAGAGTGTGATCTACGTACCCTTGTAGATCGACAATGGAAGCGTTTGGTTGATGTAGTCGTACGTCTCCATGGCCCGACCGATCAAGCACCGAAACTACGGCACCTCCGAGTTCTAGCACACGTTCAGCTCGATGATGATCCCCGGACTCCGATCCAGCCAAAGTGTCGGGGAAGAGTTCCGTCAGCACGATGGCGTGGTGACGATCTTGATGTTCTACCATGCAGGGCTTCGCCTAAGCACCGCTACAATATTATCGAGGATTATGGTGGAGGGGGGCACCGCACACGGCTAAGAACGATCAGATCAACTTGTGTGTCTAGGGGTGCCCCCTGCCCCCGTATATAAAGGAGCAAGGGGAGGCGGCCGGCCCTTGGGCGCGCCAAGGAGGAGTCCTCCTCCTAGTAGGAGTAGGACTCCTACTAGGAGGGGGAAAGAGTGGAGGGGGAGAGGGAAAGGGGGGGCGCCGCCCCCCTCCCCTAGTCCAATTCGGACCAGGGAGGAGGTGGCGTCCACCTCTGGCAGCCCCTCTCTCTCTCCACTAAGGCCCATATGGCCCATTACTTCTCCCGGGGGTTCCGGTAACCCTCGCTCTCCGGTTTTCTCCGAAATCACCCGGAACACTTCCGGTGTCCATATAGCTGTCCAATATATCAATCTTTATGTCTCGACCATTTCGAGACTCCTCGTCATGTCCGTGATCACATCCGGGACTCCGAACTAACTTCGGTACATCAAAACTCATAAACTCATAATATAACTGTCATCGAAACCTTAAGCGTGCGGACCCTACGGGTTCGAGAACAATGTAGACATGACCGAGACATGTCTCCGGTCAATAACCAATAGCGGAACCTGGATGCTCATATTGGCTCCTACATATTCTACGAAGATCTTTATTCGGTCAGACCGCATAACAACATACGTTGTTCCCTTTGTCATCGGTATGTTACTTGCCCGAGATTCGATCGTCGGTATCTCAATACCTAGTTCAATCTCGTTACCGGCAAGTCTCTTTACTCGTTCGTAATACATCATCTCGCAACTAACTCATTAGTTGCAATGCTTGCAAGGCTTATGTGATGTGCATTACCGAGAGGGCCCAGAGATACCTCTCCGACAATCGGAGTGACAAATCCTAATCTCGAAATACGCCAACCCAACATGTACCTTTGGAGACACCTGTAGAGCTCCTTTATAATCACCCAGTTACGTTGTCAGTTTGGTAGCACACAAAGTGTTCCTCCGGCAAACGGGAGTTGCATAATCTCATAGTCATAGGAACATGTATAAGTCATGAAGAAAGCAATAGCAACATACTAAACGATCGGGTGCTAAGCTAATGGAATGGGTCATGTCAATCACATCATTCTCCTAATAATGTGATCCCATTAATCAAATGACAACACATGTCTATGGTTAGGAAACATAACCATCTTTGATTAACGAGCTAGTCAAGTAGAGGCATACTAGTGACGTTTAGTTTGTCTATGTATTCACACAAGTATTATGTTTCCGGATAATACAATTCTAGCATGAATAATAAACATTTATCATGATATAAGGAAATAAAATAATAACATTATTATTGCCTCTAGGGCATATTTCCTTCAGATCTACTAAGAAATTGACAATACCCGAAGTGGACTTTCTATCAACCTTGTCTCCGGCATAGTCCGAATCGGAGTAGCCAACAAGATCAAAAGAAGACCTCTTAGGATACCAAATGCCAAAAATTGGTGTATGTATAAGTATCTCACTATCCTTTTCACAGCCTTAAGATGACATTCTTTGGCCGCTTGATATCGTGCACACATGCACACACTTAGCATAATATCGGGACGAGGCACATAGATATAACAATGAACCAATCATAGATCGGTAAACCTTTTGGTCAACCGGATTTGCCATCCTTGTCAAGTCAAGATGTCCACTAGTAGGCATGGGAGTTTTCATACCTTTGCTTTCTTGCATGTTGAACTTCTTGAATAAGTCCTTGGTGTACTTTGTTTGAGAAAAAGGTGCCTTCCTTAGTTTGCTTGATTTGCAAACCAAGAAAGAACTTGAGTTCACTCATCATAGACATCTCAAACTTCTCTCCGACATTAGCTTTCCAAACTTTTCACTAAAATGAGGGTTAGTCGAACCAAATATATATCATCAACATAAATTTGGCACACAAATAATTCACCATTAACCCTTTTAGTAAAAAGAGTAGAATCAATTTTTCCAATCTCAAAGCTTTTTCAATAAGGAACTTGGTCAAGCATTTATACCACGCTCTAGGAGCTGTTTAAGACCATAAAGAGCTTTGTGAAGTTTGTAAACATGATCGGGTTTCTTAGGATTGACAAAGCCGGGAGGTTGTTTAACATAAACTTCCTCCTCAATTTCACCATTTAGAAAAGCACTTTTAATGTCCATTTGGTATAAAGTGATATCATGGTGATTAGCATAGGCAAGTAAGATGCGGATGGACTCAAGTCTAGCAACGGGGGCATATGTCTCACCATAGTCCATACCTTCGACTTGAGTGTAGCCTTGGGCGACTAGACGAGCTTTGTTGCGACGACTTGACCATCTTCGTCTTGCTTGTTGCGAAACACCCATTTGGTACCAATGATGTTGTGGTTGTTGTCGGGCTTCTCGACCAATGTCCACACTTGATTTCTCTCAAAGTTGTGTAGCTCTTCATGCATAGCATTTATCCAATCCGGATCTTCCAATGCTTCTTCAACCTTCATAGTCAATGCTAGAGATGAATGAATAATGTTCACAAAAGTTAGCCAAACGAGTTTTAGAGCGAGTGATTCTCCCGGTTTGGATATCATTGTAGATTTGCTCGACGGGATGGTCTTTGGCGACTCTTGCTCGAACTCGTGGAAGCTTTTGCTTGGGTCGGGGTGGAACATCTTCTTCATCTTGTTCTTCTTCTTCTTGGCCTTCTTCATTGTTGACGTTGCGTTCTCTTGTCGTGGTGGAGAAGGAGGTTGATGAGGTTCATCTTGGTGTACGTCCTCATTTTCTTCGTCTTGGTGTGTCCCACTCGTGGATGCTTCCAAGTCAACTCTTGGTTCACCTTGTCGTGAGGTGGAAGCTTCCACTTGGACGGACGAGGTACTCTCCTTCACCTCCGTTGGACGAATCTTGCCATAGACAAGTCTTGAATTGCTTCCGAAGGGTCTTTGTCTCCTACATCAATTGGCAATTGCTCTACTTGCGAGCCGTTAGATTCATCAAACTTCACATCTACCGTCTCTTCAACCTTTCGGGTGAAATTGTTGTAGACACGGTAAGTGTGAGAGTTTGAGCCATAACCAAGTAGGAAACCTTCATGAGATTTAGGAGCAAATTTAGAATGACGATGCTTATCAAGAATGTAGCACTTTGAGCCGAATACTCGAAAGTATCCAACTTGGGGTTTGTTACCGGTGAGGAGCTCGTATGCCGTCTTGCAAGTAGCTTGTGAAGATACAAGCGATTTGTTGCATGACAAGCTGTCTCAACCGCTTCCGCCCAAAAGTGTTTTGGAGTCTTGTACTCATCAAGCATCGTTCTTGCCATCTCAATAAGAGTTTGGTTCTTCCTCTCAACAACTCCATTTTGTTGAGGCGTGTACGTAGCCGAGAACTCATGTGAAATCCCTTCTTCGTCAAGAAAGGTATCCACATTTGCGTTCTTGAACTCATTCGTTGTCGCTGCGAACCTTCTTGATCTTCACTTCAAATTGATTTTGGGCCTTCCTAGCGAAGTTCTTGAAGATCTTTTGGACCTGCGATTTATCATCAAGAAAGAACACCCACGTAAATCTTGAAAAATCATCAACTATAAGACGAATGAGTTACCACCGAGACTTTTATAGGCATTGGGACCAAAAAGATCCATATGAAGTAGCTCGAGCGTCTTCTCGTGGTCATAATGTTCTTCACGGGGTGACTTCCTCCAACTTGTTTTCCTGCTTGACAAGCACTACAAAGTCTATCCTTGTCAAATATAACATCTTTTACTCCAAGGATATGATCACCTTTAATAAGCTTATCAAGATTTCGCATGCCCACATGACCTAGCCTTCTATGCCACAACCAGCCTTTAGAAGATTTAGCAATTAAGCAAGTTCTAGGTTGAGCCTTTTTAGTGAAATCAACAATGTAAAGATCCTCTATATACCGGTAAAGACCATTTTATGGTTATCTCTATGAAACACTTGGCAATCTACTTCAGTAAATAGGACATTGAAACCAAAGTCAGCAAGTCTAGATACGGAAAGTAAATTGTAGCCAAGAGATTCAACGAGCATAACATTTTGTATGGAGCTATCATGTGAGATGGCCACTTACCAAGGCCAACCACCTTACCCTTTGAGTTATCACCGAAAGTGACATACTTTTGAGGGCCGTTGTTTTCAGCAAGCTCACGAAACATATCTTTGTCTCCGGTCATATGATTAGTACATCCACTATCAAGGACCCATTCCTTTCCTCCAGCCATGTAGCCGCGAAGATTAGCCATAAGACCAAAGTGTCTCATCATATCATCAAGATCATAGTTACTATCATCATCCTCATCATAGTATCCATGTTCAACATTGCCATGTGATGGATCGACTCCTATAGAGGGTAATTCATTAGAAGTATGACCGTAACAATGTTCATCTCTATGGATTCTAATGACTTCGGAAATGATATTGCTAATAATTCCAACATCTCCTTTTGCACTCATAAGATTAGTAAGCTCAAATAAGCAATCACCAAACTTGGGATCATTACAACTCATCTTACTCAAGACGATAGACTTATGAAGAATCTCATCTAGGATTTTCAAGGAATAATTTGGGAATCGTTCCTCAAGAAATCTCCATAAGGTGTAGGCACAATCAAAAGTAGGCAAGATAGCAAGCAAGTTTCTAGGCAAACCTCTAGTGATTAAATTGACCGTTCTAAGATTACGGATCATGTCAATAGACTTATCAAGGGTAGGATGCAGAGGATCAACAATGCGAGCACAAGGAGTAGTAATGTACTTGATCAAATGATATTCATTAAAGATCTCAAGCATCTCATTTTTTCACTCATAAAAATACTCTCCATCAAGAATAGGCACTCTACGTCTAAGACTCCCCAACGTAGACTCATCCATCTTCCTCCAAAGGTGTTTAACCAAAGCAATGGAGACCAATGCTCTGATACCAATTGTAGGATCGAGAAGAGGTGTCTAGAGGGGGGGAATAGACTCTTAGCAAGAAAAGTTGCAGTTTTTAATTTCTTTAAGTTGAAGTGGAGTTTTTTCACAAGTTTGAACATTCACAATACAGCTCAAGCAAGCATGACAAGAGTATATGAGCAGCGGAAAGTAAGTAATGCAAGTTGCAAGAATGTAAAGGGATGGGATTGGAGTGTGCAAACGCAATTGGAGACATGGAGATTTTGGCGTGGTTCCGATAGGTGGTGCTATCGTACATCCACGTTGATGGAGACTTCAACCCACAAAGGGTAACGGTTGCGCGAGTCCACGGAGGGCTCCACCCATGAAGGGTCCACGAAGAAGCAACCTTGTCTATACCACCATGGTCATCGCCCACGAAGGACTTGTTGGGTAACGTTGCAGAAAACAAAAATTTTCCTACTCGTTTCACCAAGATCCATCTAGGAGTTCATCTAGCAACGAGTCATCGGATGCATCTACATACCTTTGTAGATCGCGCACGGAAGCGTTCAAAGAACGGTGATGATGTAGTCGAACACGACGTGATCCAAATCACCGATGACCAAGCGCCGGACGGACGGCACCTCCGCGTTCAACACACGTACGGGACGGAAGACGTCTCCTCCTTCTTGATCCAGCAAGGGGGAAGGAGAGGTTGATGAAGATCCAGCAGCACGACGGCGTGGTGGTGGATGCAGGGCGTCACAGTAGCAGGGCTTCGCCTATACTACGAGGAAGAGAGACGTAACGGGGAGAGAGGAAGGCGCCAGGGGCTGGTGTATCAAGTCCCTCCTCTCCCCCACTATATATAGGAGGGCCAAGGGGGGGGTGCGCAGCCTAGGAGATCTGATCTCCTAGGTGCGGGCGGCCAGGGGGAGGATTCCCTCCCCCTCCCAAGGCACCTTGGAGGTGCCTTCCACCACTTGGACTCCTCCCCATGTAAACCCTAGGCGCATGGGCCTAGTGGGGCTGGTGCCCTTGGCCCATGCAGGCCAAGGCGCACCTCCTACAGCCCATGTGGCCCCCTCGGGACAGGTGGCCCCACCCGTTGGGCCCCCGGGACCCCTCCGGTGGTCCCGGTACAATACCGATAACCCCGAAACTTGTCCCGATGGCCGAAACAGCATTTCCTATATATAATTCTTTACCTCCGGACCATTCCGGAACTCCTCGTGACGTCCGGGATCTCATCCGGGACTCCGAACAACATTCGGGTTACTGCATATACTTATCTTCACAACCCTAGCGTCACCGAACCTTAAGTGTGTAGACCCTACGGGTTCGGGAGACAAGCAGACATGACCGAGACGACTCTCCGGTCAATAACCAACAACGGGATCTGGATACCCATGTTGGCTCCCACATGCTCCATGATGATTTCATCGGATGAACCACGATGTCGAGGATTCAATCAACCCCGTATGCAATTCCCTTTGTCAATCGATATGTTACTTGCCCGAGATTCGATCGTCGGTATCCCAATACCTCGTTCAATTTTGTTACCGGCAAGTCACTTTACTCGTACCGTAATGCATGATCCCGTGACCAGACACTTGGTCACTTTGAGCTCATTATGATGATGCATTACTGAGTGGGCCCAGTGATACCTCTCCGTCATACGGAGTGACAAATCCCAGTCTTGATCCATGTCAACCCAACAGACACTTTTGGAGATACCCGTAGTCTACCTTTATAGTCACCCAGTTACGTTGTGACGTTTGGTATACCCAAAGCACTCCTACGGTATCCGGGAGTTACATGATCTCATGGTCTAAGGAAAAGATACTTGACATTGGAAAACTCTAGCAAACGAACTATACGATCTTGTGCTATGTTTAGGATTGGGTCTTATCCATCACATCATTCTCCTAATGATGTGATCTCGTTATCAATGACATCCAATGTCCATAGTCAGGAAACCATGACTATCTGTTGATCAACGAGCTAGTCAACTAGAGGCTTACTAGGGACATGTTGGTGTCTGTTATTCACACATGTATTACGATTTCCGGATAACACAATTATAGCATGAATAAAGACAATTATCATGAACAAGGAAATATAATAATAATGCTTTTATTATTGCCTCTAGGGCATATTTCCAACAGTCTCCCACTTGCACTAGAGTCAATAATCTAGTTACATTGTGATGAATCGAACACCCATGGAATTCTGGTGTTGATCATGTTTTGCCCTAGGGAGAGGTTTAGTCAACGGATCTGCTACATTCAGGTCCGTATGTACTTTACAAATCTCTATGTCTCCATTTTGAACATTTTCACGAATGGAGTTGAAGCGACGCTTGATGTGCCTTGTCTTCTTGTGAAACCTGGGCTCCTTGGCAAGTGCAATAGCTCCAGTGTTGTCATAGAAGAGCTTGATCGGCCCCGACACATTGGGTATGACTCCTAGGTCGGTGATGAACTCCTTCACCCATATTGCTTCATGTGCTGCCTCCGAGGCTGCCATGTACTCCGCTTCACATGTAGATCCCGCCACGACGCTTTGCTTGCAACTGCACCAGCTTACTGCCCCACCATTCAAAATATACACGTATCCGGTTTGTGACTTAGAGTCATCCAGATCTGTGTCGAAGCTAGCGTCGACGTAACCCTTTACGACGAGTTCTTCGTCACCTCCATAAACGAGAAACATTTCCTTAGTCCTTTTCAGGTACTTCAGGATATTCTTGACCGCTGTCCAGTGTTCCTTGCCGGGATTACTTTGGTACCTTCCTACCAAACTTACGGCAAGGTTTACATCAGGTCTGGTACACAGCATGGCATACATAATAGAACCTATGGCTGATGCATAGGGGATGACGCTCATCTCTTCTATATCTTCTGCCGTGGTTGGGCATTGAGCCGAGCTCAATCTCACACCTTGCAAAACAGGCAAGAACCCTTTCTTGGACTGATCCATATTGAACTTCTTCAATATCTTATCAAGGTATGTGCTTTGCGAAAGACCTATGAGGCGTCTCGATCTATCTCTATAGATTTTGATGCCTAATATATAAGCAGCTTCTCCAAGGTCCTTCATTGAAAAACTTTTATTCAAGTAGGCCTTTAATGCTGTCCAAGAGTTCTATATCATTTCCCATCAAAAGTATGTCATCTACATATAATATGAGAAATGCTACAGAGCTCCCACTCACTTTCTTGTAAACGCAGGCTTCTCCATAAGTCTGCGTAAACCCAAACGCGTTGATCATCTCATCAAAGCGAATGTTCCAACTCCGAGATGCTTGCACCAGCCCATAAATCGAGCGTTGGAGCTTGCACACCTTGTCAGCATTCTTAGGATCGACAAAACCTTCCGGCTGCATCATATACAATTCTTCCTTAAGGAAACCATTAAGGAATGCCGTTTTGACGTCCATTTGCCATATTTCATAATCATAGAATGCGGCAATCGCTAACATGATTCGGACGGACTTCAGCTTCGCTACCGGTGAGAAAGTCTCATCATAGTCAACCCCTTGAACTTGTCGATAACCCTTAGCAACAAGTCGAGCTTTATAGATGGTCACATTACCATCCGCGTCTGTCTTCTTCTTAAAGATCCATTTATTTTCTATGGCTCGCCGTTCAACGGGCAAGTCAGTCAAAGTCCATACTTCGTTTTCATACATGGATCCTATCTCGGATTTCATGGCTTCTAGCCATTTTTTGGAATCCGGGCCCGCCATCGCTTCTTCATAGTTCGAAGGTTCACCGTTGTCTAACAACATGATTTCCAAGACAGGGTTGCCGTACCACTCTGGTGCGGAACGTGTCCTTGTGGACCTTCGAATTTCAGTAGGAGCTTGATCAGAAGTATCTTGATCATTATCATTAACTTCCTCTCTAGTCGGTGCAGGCACCTCAGGAACATTTTCTTGAGTTGTGCCATTTTCCGGTTCAAGAGGTAATACTTCATCAAGCTCTACTTTCCTCCCACTTACTTCTTTCGAGAGAAACTCTTTCTCTAGAAAGGACCCATTCTTGGCAACAAAGATTTTGCCTTCGGATCTGAGGTAGAAGGTGTACCCAATAGTTTCTTTTGGGTATCCTATGAAGACGCATTTTTCCGACTTGGGTTCGAGCTTCTCAGGTTGAAGTTTCTTCACATAAGCATCGCATCCCCAAACTTTTAGAAACGACAGCTTAGGTTTCTTCCCAAACCATAATTCATACGGTGTCGTCTCAACGGATTTCGACGGAGCCCTATTTAAAGTGAATGCGGCAGTCTCTAAAGCATAGCCCCAAAAAGATAGCGGTAAATCGGTAAGAGACATCATAGATCGCACCATATCTAATAGAGTGCGATTACGACGTTCGGACACACCGTTACGCTGAGGTGTTCCAGGCGGCGTGAGTTGTGAAACTATTCCACATTCTCTTAAGTGTGTGCCAAATTCGTGACTCAAGTATTCTCCTCCACGATCTGATCGTAGAAACTTGATTTTCCTGTCACGTTGATTTTCAACCTCACTCTGAAATTCCTTGAACTTTTCAAAGGTTTCAGACTTGTGTTTCATTAAGTAGACATACCCATATCTACTCAAGTCATCAGTGAGGGTGAGAACATAACGATAGCCACCGCGAGCCTCAACACTCATTGGACCGCACACATCAGTATGTATGATTTCCAATAAGTTGGTTGCTCGCTCCATTGTTCCTGAGAACGGAGTCTTGGTCATTTTACCCATGAGGCATGGTTCGCACGTGTCAAATGATTCATAATCAAGAGACTCTAAAAGTCCGTCTGCATGGAGCTTCTTCATGCGTTTGACACCTATGTGACCAAGGCGGTAGTGCCACAAGTATGTGGGACTATCATTATCAACATTACATCTTTTGGTACTCACATTATGAACATGTGTAGTAATATGCTCGAGATTCATTAAGAATAAACCATTTACCATAGGAGCATGACCATAAAACATATCTCTCATATAAATGGAACAACCATTATTCTCAGATTTAAATGAGTAGCCATCTCGAATTAAATGAGATCCCGATACAATGTTCATGCTCAAAGCTGGCACTAAATAACAATTATTGAGGTTTAAAACTAATCCCGTAGGTAAATGCAGAGGCAGCGTGCCGACGGCGATCACATCGACCTTGGAACCATTCCCAACGCGCATCGTCACCTCGTCCTTCGCCAGTCTCTGTTTATTCCGCAGCTCCTGCTGTGAGTTACAAATATGAGCAACGGCACCGGTATCAAATACCCAGGAGTCACTACGAGTACTGGTAAGGTACACATCAATTACGTGTATATCAAATATACCTTTGGTGTTGCCGGCCTTCTTGTCCGCTAAGTATTTGGGGCAATTCCGCTTCCAGTGACCCTTCCCTTTGCAATAAAAGCACTCAGTTTCGGGCTTGGGTCCATTCTTTGGCTTCTTCCCGGCAGCTTGCTTGCCGGGCGCGGCAACCTCCTTGCCGTCCTTCTTGAAGTTCTTTTTACCCTTGCCTTTCTTGAACTTAGTAGTTTTATTGACCATCAACACTTGATGTTCCTTCTTGACTTCTACCTCCGCTGATTTCAGCATTGAGAACAACTCAGGAATGGTCTTTTGCATCCCCTGCATGTTGAAGTTCATCACAAAGCTCTTGTAGCTTGGTGGAAGCGACTGGAGGATTCTGTCAATGACCGCATCATCCGGGAGATTAACTCCCAGCTGAGACAAGCGGTTATGCAACCCAGACATAGTGAGTATGTGCTCACTGACAGAACTATTTTCCTCCATCTTACAGCTGAACAATTTATCGGAGACTTCATATCTCTCGATCCGGGCATGAGATTGAAAAACCATTTTTAGCTCTTCGAACATCTCATATGCTCCATGTCTCTCAAAACGCTTTTGGAGCCCCGGCTCTAAGCTGTAAAGCATGCCGCACTGAACTAGGGAGTAGTCATCAGCACGTGTTTGCCAAGCGTTCATAACGTCTTGGTTCTGTGGGACGGGTGGATCACCTAGCGGTGCTTGTAGGACATAATCTTTCTTGGCAGCTATGAGGATGATCCTCAGGTTCCGGACCCAGTCCGTATAGTTGCTGCCATCATCTTTCAGCTTGGTTTTCTCTAGGAACGCGTTGAAGTTGAGGACTACGTTGGGCATTTGATCTACAAGACATATTGTAAAGATTTTAGACTAAGTTCATGATAATTAAGTTCATCAAATCAAATTATTAATGAACTCCCACTTAGATTAGACATCCCTCTAGTCATCTAAGTATTACATGATCCGAGTTAACTAGGCCGTGTCCGATCATCACGTGAGACGGACTAGTCAACGTCGGTGAACATCTTCATGTTGATCGTATCTTCTATACGACTCATGCTTGACCTTTCGGTCTTCTGTGTTCCGAGGCCATGTCTGTACATGCTAGGCTCGTCAAGTTAACCCTAAGTGTTTTGCATGTGTTCCGAGGCCATGTCTGTACATGCTAGGCTCATCAACACCCGTTGTATGTGAACGTAAGGATCCATCACACCCGATCATCACGGCGTGCTTAGAAACGACGAACTTTAGCAACGGTGCACAGTTAGGGGAGAACACTTCTTGAAATTGTTATGAGGGATCATCTTATTTACTACCGTCGTTCTAAGTAAACAAGATGCAAAAACATGATAAACATCACATGCAATCAAATAATAGACGTGACATGATATGGCCAATATCACATAGCTCCTTTGATCTCCATCTTGGGGTTCCATGATCATCTTGCACCGGCTTGACACCATGATCTCCATCATCGTGTCTCCATGAAGTTGCTCGCCAACTATTACTTCTACTACTATGGCTAACGCGTTTAGCAATAAAGTAAAGTAATTTACATGGCGTTTCTTAATGACACGCAGGTCATATAAAAGAATAAAGACAACTCCTATGGCTCCTGCCGGTTGTCATACTCATCGACATGCAAGTCGTGAATCCTATTACAATAGCATGAACATCTCATACATCACATATAGATCATTCATCATTCATCACAACTTTGGCCATATCATATCACAAACCACTTGCTGCAAAAACAAGTTAGACGTCCTCTAATTGTTGTTGCAAGTTTTACGTGGCTGAATTAGGGTTCTAGCAAGAACGTCTTCTTACCTACGTTAAAGCCACAACGTGATTTGTCAACTTCTATTTACCCTTCATAAGGACCCTGTTCATCGAATCCGCTCCAACTAAAGTGGGAGAGACAGACACCCGCCAGCCACCTTATGCAACTAGTGCATGTTAGTCGGTGGAACCGGTCTCACGTAAGCGTACGTGTAAGGTTGGTCCGGGCCGCTTCATCCCACAATACCGCTGAAGCAAGAAAAGACTAGTAACGGCAAGAAAGTTGACAAATCCATGCCCACAACTAATTGTGTTCTACTCGCGCAAGAACTACTACGCATAGACCTAGCTCTGAAACCACTGTTGGGGAACGTTGCAGAAAACAAAAATTTTCCTACTCGTTTCACCAAGATCATCTAGGAGTTCATCTAGCAACGAGTCATTGGATGCATCTACATACCTTTGTAGATCGCGCACGGAAGCGTTCAAAGAACGGTGATGATGTAGTCGAACACGACGTGATCCAAATCACCGATGACCAAGCGCCGGACGGACGGCACCTCCGCGTTCAACACACGTACGGGACGGAAGACGTCTCCTCCTTCTTGATCCAGCAAGGGGGAAGGAGAGGTTGATGAAGATCCAGCAGCACGACGGCGTGGTGGTGGATGCAGGGCGTCACAGTAGCAGGGCTTCGCCTATACTACGAGGAAGAGAGACGTAACGGGGAGAGAGGAAGGCGCCAGGGGCTGGTGTATCAAGTCCCTCCTCTCCCCCACTATATATAGGAGGGCCAAGGGGGGGGGGGTGCGCAGCCTAGGAGATCTGATCTCCTAGGTGCGGCGGCCAGGGGGAGGAATCCCTCCCCCCCCAAGGCACCTAGAGGTGCCTTCCACCACTTGGACTCCTCCCCCATGGAAACCCTAGGCGCATGGGCCTAGTAGGGCTGGTGCCCTTGGCCCATGTAGGCCAAGGCGCACCCCCTACAGCCCATGTGGCCCCCCGGGACAGGTGGCCCCACCCGGTGGGCCCCCGGGACCCCTCCGGTGGTCGGTACAATACCGATAACCCCGAAACTTGTCCCGATGGCCGAAACAGCATTTCCTATATATAATTCTTTACCTCCGGACCATTCCGGAACTCCTCGTGACGTCCGGGATCTCATCCGGGACTCCGAACAACTTTCGGGTTACTGCATACTAATATCTCTACAACCCTAGCGTCACCGAACCTTAAGTGTGTAGACCCTACGGGTTCGGGAGACAAGCAGACATGACCGAGACGACCTCTCCGGTCAATAACCAACAGCGGGATCTGGATACCCATGTTGGCTCCCACATGCTCCACGATGATTCATCGGATGAACCACGATGTCGAGGATTCAATCAACCCCGTATGCAATTCCCTTTGTCAATCGATATGTTACTTGCCCGAGATTCGATCGTCGGTATCCCAATACCTCGTTCAATCTCGTTACCGGCAAGTCACTTTACTCGTACCGTAATGCATGATCCCGTGACCAGACACTTGGTCACTTTGAGCTCATTATGATGATGCATTACCTGAGTGGGCCCAGTGATACCTCTCCGTCATACGGAGTGACAAATCCCAGTCTTGATCCATGTCAACCCAACAGACACTTTTGGAGATACCCGTAGTCTACCTTTATAGTCACCCAGTTACGTTGTGACGTTTGGTATACCCAAAGCACTCCTACGGTATCCGGGAGTTACACATGATCTCATGGTCTAAGGAAAAGATACTTGACATTGGAAAACTCTAGCAAACGAACTATACGATCTTGTGCTATGTTTAGGATTGGGTCTTGTCCATCACATCATTCTCCTAATGATGTGATCTCGTTATCAATGACATCCAATGTCCATAGTCAGGAAACCATGACTATCTGTTGATCAACGAGCTAGTCAACTAGAGGCTTACTAGGGACATGTTGGTGTCTGTTATTCACACATGTATTACGATTTCCGGATAACACAATTATAGCATGAATAAAGACAATTATCATGAACAAGGAAATATAATAATAATGCTTTTATTATTGCCTCTAGGGCATATTTCCAACAAGACATGCACAGTGGCCCAAAATTGACGGCTCTCACCGCTCATGGACCCTTGGTACACAACATACTCCGGGGCTCTTCTAATGCAAAGGCACGGCGGGTGAGGTTTGCTAGTACGGTCACGAAACCTCCAAGGTTGGTTGCTGTGGTCTCATTGTGAACAATGGGGCCAGGCATTCTAGCTCAGTTTGGGGTAGAGGTTGTGCTGTGCTGTGCTGAGGCGAGCGTGCCCTTTTTATAGAAAAAGGGGACGGAGTCTTCCTTCGCACGCTTGTGAGAAAGACTATTTAGGGGTCGGTTACTGGCGTGTGACTGACAGGTTAGGCTGATAGGTTGGGCACCGACTGCCAAAAGGTGTCGGGTCACTGTGAGGCTATCTTACACGAGAAGCTTGGCCGGGGTTTGGTTACGGTCTGGTGGGTTGGTTTACCTAGGTTTTTTGATTTGGCTAAGATAGGATTAGCCAATGGTCAGCCTGGCTCTGATACCAAGTTTGTCAGGACCGGTTTTTCGGGATATTAATTTCCCAAAAACGGCCCTTGTGCTCACCAGCCCCAGGATTACTGTTAGATGATGAGACACCAACTTGTTACAGAAACTCCAAGCAAAATACAAAATATGAAGTACAAGACCATTCTGGCCTATGGGTACAACAATTTGTGTTCTAGAGGTTGAGGGCGGAAGCGGTTTGTGGATCATCAGCGTCTATGGACTCCATTTCCCACAGGAACAGCTGACCAGGATAACTCCTATCTTCGCGATGCTGCTATCACCATTACGTAGGTTCCGGGGCTGTCATCGCAACGTTCCTTTCCACGCAAGAAATCTGGCCAAGACAATAGCTAGGGACAAGCTAGTGAATATTTTGAATGCACTCGCAAACATTAAGAACACAGGTATAATATAGCCACTGATAATCATGCTTTGAAATATTCCATGATTACTTCGTCAGTCATAAATGAAGCTCATGATGCATGCAAGTAGGTTAATCATGTCATATATGAATATGCAATCAGCGAGTAGAAATAGAATGCACCGACCGAGAGTCTGAAGCGACGCCTCGAAAGGATAACAATATAAAGTATGCCTCAGTCGGGCGTCTAAGCGACACCACATAAAGGGCTTATAAGTAGATAAAATATCAAGCATGCCATAGTCGGGCGTCTGTGCGGCACCGCATAAAGGGCTTATAAGTAAATAAAATAACAAGCATGCCACAGTCGGGCGTCTGTGCGACACCACATAAAGGGCTTATAAGTAAATGAAATAACAAAACATGCCACAGTCGGGCGTCTGAGCGACACCACATAAAGGGCTTATGTATAAAAATGATCATAGTGAATATCCAGGAGGTAGAACCGTCCCAGGGATACTCAATGATTCAAATAACATAAATGGTTAGTCCATAATAATAATAATCATAATCACCATACATCACAAGTCAGGATCAATATTCTGGTTTAATAGTTTCTCCTCCGAAGACCGACGCTAAGACCTACACTTGACCCATCCCAGACTGTAGTCCTTAACCATGGACACGGCTATTCGAATAGGTTTAATCTCTGCAGAGGGTGTACTCTTTACCCACTAGCAACGGATTCCTTTAGTCCATCGGGACTAATTCCATCCACGGTCTTTTGATTGAAAACACACCTGACCACACACACCAGCCTAACTCACCAGTGTCTGGAATCACCCTTGACACCTGTTAAGCAAAACTCTAAGTGGGGAGGCTACAACCTCGACTAGCATGGGATCACAAAATTTATACCGCGCGCAAACTGGGGGAGCTACCCCCTTCGGCTACAACCGAAAACACCCATGCCCCCGGACCGGATGACTGGCTTTAATCCAGGGCCATGGAACCCTCATCGCGGTCTCTCTGTACGGTGTGTGTGCTAGACAGGGGTTGACAACTTACTGAACTGTACCCTACCTACGGCAGGGACAAGTGGCAGCACGAAACAAGTATGGGGGTTACTGGAACAAGACTCGATCTACGGCCGACTCAGGAGGCTTAAGTATTTCCTACATGATTAGCTCAAGAATAATATTTCACATCCATCAGACATAACCACCACTCATCATACCTCCCCCTGCCCCGCCGGTCATAACCGTCTCGACAAGGGACAAGCTCGTGTCTACCCAAGATAGAGACTTTCCCGGATCTTTCCCGGTAGGCATGAGAGGCATATGAGGGTGATTGCTATCACAAGTATGTCCATTGCCAACAGCAAAAAATTTCATGTTTGCACTCAAAGCGTATGATCATATCGTCACAAGCACATAATGGATACTCCGTGTCACGGTGGTGTTGTAACTGTATTAAACAACACACGATAATATTATGCCTGAGTTCAGAAATGCTTGCCTTCAAGGTGTGGAGAGGTGAGGTGCACTCCAATATTTTTTGAAAGCTCTCTTCTCTCTCTCCAAAATCCTATTTCGAAAATAGGCAAATAACACATACTTTAAAAACAGTACAAAAAGTTATCCTAATTATTTTTGAAATAAATCTTAAAATAAACTAGGTGAAATTTGAGAGAGGTAGGAAAAAGAATCAATTCATTTGGACTTATATTTAAAAAGTTATAGCCAGTCAAAGTTTTGGTCAAATTCTGTTTTAAATTAAAACAGAAAAAGAAAACGTTTCAGATAGAAATACGCTTCCGGGGCAGAGGAGACGTACTTATGGGGTTTACGCCTTCACTTAAAACATGTGGAGGCGGGGCTGGGTCACTGACAGTGGGTCCACGGGGCCCACTGGTCAGGTTTGACCAGTCGCCTCTCCCTCCTTTTTCCTCTGCCCGAGCGGGGAAGGGATTCCGGTGATCGTCGCCGGCGAACGGAGGCTCCTCGAGGGCATCCGAGGCCAGGGATGGATCCGCCACTCCTAGGCGGTCCTCCCGGTGGTCGACTGGCCGGCGGGTACGGAGGGAATCGCCGGCGGTGAGCTCCGCTGCGGAGGGAGCTTCGGGCATGATTGGGGGCTTTGTCTCCGGTGGCTCCCGATCAAAATCGAGCTTGGGGGTGGACTCATGAGACGAAGGGAGGGCCCCTGGTGAAGAGAGTGGAGGGGGGAGGCCCTGGTGGCGCCGGAATGGCCGGGGCAGTGGCGGCGGCAGGAGTTGCCGGAGAGGAAGAAGACTACCCCCCTGGTCTTCCTACTGCTACGGGTGGGTCGGTGAGGGAGTGAGAGAGGCTGCGTGAGGCCTGGACGAGCTCGGGGGTACTATTTATAGTGCATCCATGGCGGTTCCGTGGTCGAGGATAAGGTCGCTGGCGAACTGCCTCTCTGTAGTGGTCAAGGCGACGTGGCGGCGACGAGAGCTTGCTGACGAGCGAGGGGATAAGCTTGCGCGGCTCCCAGGGGCAGGTGGCGAGCCGGGGTGGCTCGGGCGGCGCCGACCGGGGCAGGAGCCACTATGGCTGGCCGCTAGCCTCCGTGGCCGACCTGACGGCGGCCCTGTGCGGCTCCAGGGAAGAGCTTGGGCGTTTCCTGTGAGCGGATGAGGTCGGGGGTGCGGCTCTGCAGGCGAGCAAGGGCCAGGGCGTGATGCGGCGACCCGAGCGCACGCACGTGCAAAATGCGCGCTCTGGGCGTGCCCAGAGCACGCACAGGACATGCTCGACAATATGCCAAGGCATGCTAGGGGCCTCCAAACCACAAGGGAGTTAGCAGGGTGAGGCAATAGGCTAGGTCAAGTCCATGGGACAAGCTGGTTTGGTCAGGGGATCAAGTTCACAATGTAAACTTGAAATCATGCCAAATCTGGTTGTGCACACAGGGTGTTTGACAAAATGCCAAAGGCATCTAGGCAATTCTTGGGGTGGCCAAATTCTCCAGATCAGGGTCTCTTTAGTTGAAAGAGAGGGTGGTGAGGTTAGTTTGACAAAATCAAAAACTTGTTAGTGCAAGTTTTGCAAAACATCAGTTTTGGACAGAAAGAAAAAGGCATGGTTGCATGCACTAAAAACTCTCCAATGGGTCCACTCTTCTGGACTTAAGGGTTTTGTAGCATGGGCTATAAGCAGGAGAAAGCTCAAGAGTACTAGAGCAAATTTAACTAGGGTTGCAGTAGAAAAAGCCAAACTAGACCAGAAAGTAAAAGAGGTTGATTCACTCAAATTTTTCAAATAACACCACTGGGTTTTTGCATAAAGTTGAATTACATACCACTACTAACATCCCACAATTTTGGTGGAATCTAGAAAGAAATATTTAAAGGGGTTGTAGTGCAAAATTGCTCTCTGGACCAGATTTGGAAACTTGGTGTAGAGCTCAAAATGTTAAGTGAATGAATTTTATTTTTCCATAAAAGTGATTCAAAAACATCACATGACATCTCCAAATTTTGGTTGGAATTTTAGATAAATATATCAAGAGGTTGCAGTGCAAATTGGGTCCTGAAACTTTAAAAAAAATCATTTCAAGGAATAAATCTCAGGGAGAATTAGTTATGCAATTAAATCCACTTTTAAGAGAAATGTTTTTCTCGAGGGAGAAAACAAGTCCAGTAATATATTTGGAAACTTTCACTTGGGATAAAACTCCATAAAAATCCAAGAAAGGATGGTACTGAAATCAAACAAAACCCAGAAAAAATGAAAAGTTTAATTTTCCTGGCAAAATTTTAATTAGTAAAACAAGGTTAAAATTTTGGGGTGTCACATGAAATTCCTATTGCTTTAATCAATATTGAATTGTGACTGAATTTGGTGCGAATTCAAAGACAACGTAATGAAGAATCCATTTCAGGCAGCATACGAAAAGTGTTTTCTAAAGCAAAAAATTGTCAATAAACATTGCCCTAAAGAAAGCAACATGAAAAGGCCAGTCCTTATATATGCTCTTCTTCCAATCTATCTTCACACTATTCGGTAAAGATTAAATTTTATATCAGAAAAACAAAACCAGAGAGGCTCTTGATGCTATCGCAGGACCTCTGAATTCCGATAACCATACACCCATATGTTTACATTATAACAAAACAAAGTGTGTAAGCCATTTACAGGAATATCGGTAACAAAATACATCAAAACAACTTGTTCCATCTTGAATAAAAAAGTGTCTACCAAATGTTCCACAACCACACCATTTTTCTAATACATTTAGACAATATATGCATAACTCATATTTACATTAGCACAAATCATAAATGAACCGTGTTCACATGAGAGGGAGAGAGAGTCACCTAGTTATCACCAAATTCTTCTGCTGGATTCTTCTGTTCCTCTCCTCTCTCAGATCTGAGAAATTGTGGCGTTTAGATAAATTGAATATCAAGGAATCAAAACCAGAGAAACAGAAAATCATCAGGTAAAGAGAGAGCATCTAATAGCAATTTGTGGAGAACTACATCTTGCTACAGTCTCAGGTTTTTTGGCAACACCCAACCACTGCAAAGAAAAATTCAGGAACATTTGTGACACAGAGAGCAGTAGAATAAAACAGAGTACATGAAGAGAAGGGAAGAAAGAGAGGTGAGGAGGACAAAAATACCTAAAGGCATCACGACGGCCAATTCAGTTCTGGCTGCTGCCATCGGCAGCACACCATCTCTCGCCAACTAGGTCAGCGGGGAATCCACAACGCTAGCTCCATGGCTAGGCCGAGCCGAGCCACCTCCTAACTCAGTTCTCTCACCTCCTTCTCCCAATGCACGAATTCTCTCCCATCTGTGCGTCGTCGTCGCCTCCGCCGCCGGTGCTCTCTCCCTTGATCCGCGCCACCAGCTGCTCCTCTTCTTCATACAAACCACCGGCCGCTTCTCCCATTTCATCCCCGCCGACGTCTGATCCTCCCCCCTCCTCCTCATCAACCGGCTGCAGGGCGGTGGACGACCGGCTGCGGGGCGACGACTTTGAAGCTGGGCGGCGAGCAAGGGGCTGCTCCGGCGCGAGGATTAGCAGGCTGCGGCTTCTGTGGTGAGGGAGTGAGGAGGAAGTAGGGAGGAAGACGGACGCAGGAGGACAAGTGTGGCGGCTGTGTAGATCGAGGAAAAAGGCCTAGGGTTCTGCCCGAGTCTAGCGGAAGAAGTGGATTGGCGCAGCGCGGGGCGAGCGGATTGGTCAAAAGTGCTCTCGCACATTTCTCAGGCTGATGTGGCACAGACCAGTGCCCCCCTTCCAGGAGGGCGCCCACAGTCAGTGGCAGGGGCCTCAAAACGCTGGTGCGCGACCAAAAGCCAGCCAACATCCCACCCAAACAGCGCACAGGTCAAAAGCGAAGCCACGCAGGACGATCTCGATGTGCCAGGCCAACAACTCCCTTCAATCCCGGATGAACGAGACGGCACGAGACGCCCACGCAGCGCAGCCACTGCAACCGACGAGTGGGGCCAGGAGGAGCACGGCACCTGTAACACCCCGGATGTAATTTACCTTATTTGTACTCCAACTCTTACCGTTTCCGGCACTAAGTTATTTCATTTCCTCGTTGTTGGGTTTTTGTCTCCGTGTGTTTTGTATTTGTCATGCATCTCATATCATGTCACCATGTGCATTGCATTTGCATACGTGTTCGTCTCATGCATCCGAGCATTTTCCCCGTTGTCCATTTTGCATTCCGGCGCTCCTATGTCCTCCGGTGGTCCTTTCTACCTCTTTTCGTGTGCGGGTGTTAAACGTTTTCGGATTGGACCGAGACTTGTCATGTGGCCCTGGTTTACTACCGGTAGACCGCCTGTCAAGTTTCGTACCATTTGGACTTCGTTTGATACTCCAACGGTTAACCGAGGGACCGAAAAGGCCTCATGTGTGTTGCAGCCCAACACCCCTCCAAACTGGCCCAAAACCCACCTAAACCTCTCCCATCATCTAGATCGTTTGATCACGATCGCGTGGCCGCAAACCGCACCTCCTTTGGAGTTCCCTAGCTCCCTCTACCCCTATATAAAGGCCACTCCCCGAAATTTTTGGGCAAACCCTAGATCCCTCCCTCTCCTCGTGCGCCGGACACAAACCTCACCGACGGACATGTCCGGCTAGTCGCCGCCGCCGCCACCGCGCCAATCAGACGACGCCACGCGGCGCGCCTCCTCCCACCGCCGCCGGCCCAAGCAGCCCGCGTCCGGACCCCGAGGCCCATCTGCCTCAGCGCCGCCCGCGCCGCCCTCCTCCTCCCATGCCCCGCCCGAGCCGCCGCGCTCCGGCCGCCGCGCTCCTCGCCGCGCCGCCGCACTTCCCGACGCCGGCGAGCTCCGCCACTGCGCCGGTCTCCGCCACCTCACCGCACCTCGCCGTCCGGTCGCCTCCACCGCCCCGGCGAGCCCGCGGCGTGCTCCGGCGACCTCCACCGTCCGGCCTCCTTCCTCCCAACGAGCACCCACGATGCTCCGACGAACAGGATCTCCGGCGCCGACGAACTTGGGGAGCCGTGTCGCTACAGTGCTCGATATGAGGTCCAGATCCACTTCTCGGTTGACCCCAAACCCTAATTCCCAACATGTTTTTTTGCAATCTTTGACCTGCCATAACTCTGTCGCCGTGGCTCCGATTCGTGCGTGTAGCATATCAAAAGGTTCATCTCGATGAGTACATCATTTCATCTCATTGCATCATTTTCATTTGAGCTCATCTTAATGCCCAAAATATCGTTGGAAGAGGGCTATGTGAGGAAAGTTTCAGATCTGTTTCAGCAAATGCACTTTTGTCATTTTTGCCATGATTAATGTGTGCATGCTATGATCTTGAGCTCTACATGAGTTTTGAAGAATGCCATGTTATATTTATAGGGGTGTATGCCATGTATTTTTATGATCTTTGTGGTGACTAGCACAAGCTTGCAAAGTAGCCTACTCAATGATGCTGATTTCACAGACTTAGAATTTCATTAAGTCCTTGCCCTGTCATTATTTTTATGCCATATGTTCATGTTGTTTCCTAGTGATTCGTGCCTCTTTTGAGGATGATCAGTAAGGATGTTTTGTAGATAATGTTGTGCTCTATCCATCCATGTCTTCGTTTGAAATTGTGGAGCACCCTAGCTTGAGTCAATCGAGCTCTGCTTTTGCTATAAAATGTTCCTGGCAGATTGTTAACATGTTTAGCAATTTTGCCGAGCTTGTTGTTGTTGATCCGTGCATGCTATGTTGTTGTTCTTTCCATGTCTAGCTTTTATGCCATGTCTATTTGCTGGGTGTATGCTTAGTTTTTCATGCAATGCCTCGTAGTGAGTGCATCGAGCTCGTAAACATGCCTACTCGTTAACTATTTTGCCATGCTCCAGTTTTTCACTAAGTATGAATCTGTTTATGTTTTTGCTATGTTCGCATGCTTACAATTGTATTTTCTGATCCCTTTTGGCTCATGGTCACTAAGGGACTTTTGTTATATGCTTAGAGTAGCTTCATACCATGCCTTGTTTTGCCATGATATGTTCCTTTAGCATCTAATTATCGTGCTCTAAACATTGCTTCCTGATGATAAATTCCTGACATGCTGTTAATTTCACCAAGTCTGAAACCTGTTATCTTTTGCACTTTTGCCATGCTTGTTTGAATCTGTTAATGAGTGAATTAGCCGTAGCTCAGTGTTCATCTTTTGTCAAGCATCATGAGTGGATCCCTGCCATGTATTTTGTTGTCATGTTGGAATGCTGTAGCATGTCGCTCTTGATGCATTTAGAAGGCTACTTGTTGTTTATCGCAGACCGGTGCCATATTTGTTTTGCTTGCCATTTTCAAACCGTGCATCCGATTCCGGTGATCTTTATATTGATTTCGACCGAAATAACCTCACCTTTCCAGTGGAACTCTTGGATTTCCAAGTTGAGGCCAGGTTCAATCATTCCTTTCCAAATCTTGCATATGCATCACATACCGCATCCCGCATATCATACCATGTTTGCATCATGTTGTTTGAGCATTGCACGTGATTGATTGTGTTCCTTTTTGCTTGTTTTTCTTGCTTGGGTAGAGCCATGAGACGAGTTCGTGAACAAGGAGCCCGTTGAGTTTGCTTACAAGGATCAAGGCAACTCTGAGAACTTCGCAGGCAAGATGACCATACCCTCGAAATCATTTCTATCTTTGCTTGCTAGATGCTCGCTCTTTTGCTATGTCTATGCTACGATACCTACCACTTGCTTATCATGCCTCCCATATTGCCATGTCAAACCTCTAACCCACCATGTCCTAGCAAACCGTTGTTTGGCTATGTTACCGCTTTGCTCAGCTCCTCTTATAGCGTTGCTAGTTGCAGGTGAAGATTGGAGATCGTTCCTTGTTGGAACTTGTTTATTGTTGGGATATCACCATATTATCTTGTTTATCTTAATGCACCTATATACTTGGTAAAGGGTGGAAGGCTCGGCCTTATGCCTGGTGTTTTGTTCCACTCTTGCTGCCCTAGTTTCCATCATATCGGTGTTATGTTCCCGGATTTTGCGTTCCTTACACGGTTGGGTTATAATGGGAACCCCTTGACAGTTCGCCTTGAATAAAACTCCTCCAGCAATGCCCAACATTGGTTTTACCATTTGCCACCTAGCCTCTTTTTCCCTTGGGTTTCCGGAGCCCAAGGGTCATCTTTATTAAACCCCCCTGGGCCAGTGCTCCTCTGAGTGTTGGTCCGACCGAGTAGACTGTGGGGCCACCTCGGGGCAACTTGAGGGTTGGTTTTACTCGTAGGATGTCTCATCTGAGTGTGCCCTGAGAACGAGATATGTGCAGCTCCTATCGGAATTTGTCGGCACATTCGGGCGGTGTTGCTGGACTTGTTTTACCATTGTTGAGGATGTCTTGTAACCGGGATGCCGAGTCTGATCGGATTGTCTTGGGAGAAGGAATATCCTTCATTGGCCGTGAGAGCTTGTGATGGGCTAAGTTGGGACTCCCCTGTAGGGATTTGAACTTTCGAAAGTCGTGCCCGCGGTTATGGGTAGATGGGAATTTGTTAATGTCTGGTTGTAGAAAACCTGAAACTTAACTTAATTAAAATGCATCAACCGCGTGTGTAACCGTGATGGTCTCTTCTCGGTGGAGTCCGGGAAGTGAATACGGTGTTGGAGTAATGCTTGACGTAGGTTGTTCTAGGATCACTTCTTGATCATAGTTGTTCGACCGTGTTTTTGCCTTCTCTTCTCGCTCTCATTTGCGTATGTTAGCCACCATATATGCTAGTCGCTTGCTGCAGCTCCACATCATATCTTTGCCTTACCTAAAAGCTTAAATAGTCTTGATCGCGAGGGTGTGAGATTGCTAAGTCCCTGTGACTCACAGATTCCTTCCAAACCAGATGCAGGGACCGATGATACCGCTCCAGATGATATGACCGAGCTCAAGTGGGAGTTCAATAAAGACTCTCATCGTTACTACGTGTCTTTCCCAGATAATCAGTAGTGGTGCCCAGTTGGGGCGATCGAGGACTTTGTCGCATTTGGGGGTTGATCTTTATTTGGGTTCCGTAGTCGGACCCTGAGTGTATTGGATGAATGTAATGACTTATTTATGTATTTGTGTGACGCGATGAGTGTAAGCCAACTATGTACCTTTCCCCTTTATTTATGTACATGGGTTGTTTGCGAAGATTACCTCACTTGCGACATTGCTTTCAATGCGGTTATGCCTCTAAGTCGTGCTTCGACACGTAGGAGATATAGCCGCATCGAGGGCGTAACAACACCACATGTCATCGCGCCTGCTCAAAAACTTATGCACCTGCCGGGTGCGCATGCGCCGGCCCACTCTGCACAGCCTACGCAACCAACCCCACGACGCACGACCGCATTCCACCACCACGCGCCCACGCGGCGCGGCAGGAGAGGTTGCCCGCTTCCCGAGCACACCCAAAAAACTGGCACCCAGCCAATCGAATTTCGCCCGAGCCCACATGTCATCCACGTCCACGATTCACCACATGGTCAAAACGGCACAGATCGATTTCCAGCGACCATCCAACGGCCAGCAGCGAAAATAGGACCTCGTTGACCAGGATCGAACGGCCAGGAAGGATGCAAATCGGGGGAGCCTTCTCCAAGCGAGTTGGCTAGCCTATCTATAGTTTTAAATGAGGGCTTTTACCCTAGAAAAAACAGGAGGAAGATTTTTGGGACAAAGTGCTGTCATCTCGAGGCGGAACATGGCAGGAGCACTTTTTCCCTCCAGTGGAGCGATTCCGCCGGGGATAATTCCCTCCGGGAAGGGAAAATCGAAGCCATCGACATCACCAATGATCCTTTATTTGTGGGAGGACCAATCTGCATCAACATCTTCATCAGCACCATCTCCTCTCAAACCCTAGTTCATCTCTTGTATTCAATCTTTGTCTCAAAACCTCATATTGGTACATGTGGGTTGCTAGTAGTGTTGATTACATCCTGCAGTTGATGCTAGTTGGTTTATTTGGTGGAAGATTATATGTTCAGATCCTTAAGCATATTCCATACACCATTGATCTTTAACATGAATTTAATTTGTGAGTAGTTACTTTTGTTCTTGATGACATGGGAGAAGTCTTGTTATAAGTAATCATGTGACATTGGTATTCATTTGATATTTTGATGATATGTATGTTGTTCTTCCTTTAGTGGTGTCATGTGAACGTCGACTACATGACACTTCACCATACTTGGGCCTAAGGGAAGACATTGGGGAGCAATAATTAGATGATGGGTTGCGAGAGTGACAGAAGCTTAACCCCTAGTTTATGCCTTATTCCATAAGGGGCTGATTTGGATCCATATGTTTCATGTCATGGTTAGATTTATCTTAATTCTTCTTTTGTAGTTGCATATGCTTGCGAGAGGGGGTAATCATAAGAGGGTTGCTTGTTCAAGTAAGAACAGAACCCTAGCACTGGTCCACCCACATATCAAATTATAAAAGTAGTGAACGTGAATCAACTAAACATGATGAACGCGACTAGACGAGAATTCATATGCCCTCGAGAGCACTTTGCTTTTATATAAGAGAACTTTCCGGCTTGTTCTTTGCTATAAAAAGGATCGGGCCACCTTGCTGCACCTTTGTTATTATTGCCAGTTGTTACTTGATTCAAATTACCTACTACAAAACTATTTGTTACCGGCTTACCAGTACTTTCTGTACTTGCAGAGAATACCTTATTGAAAACTGTTTATCATTTCCTTCTGCTCCTTGTTGGGTTCGACACTCTTACTTATCAAAAGGACTACGATTGATCCCCTATACTTGTGGGTCATCAAAGCCATTTCTGGTACTCTGCTGGAGGGGGAATCGATCAAGAAGGGCCTCTACATCAACCTTGTTGCACCTCCGATGATGTGTGAGTAGTTTGCCATAGACCTACGGGTCCATAGTGATTAGCTAGTTGGCTTCTTCTCTCTCTCTTTGATCTCCAATACAATGTTCTCCTTGGAGTTCTATCCGATGTAATCTTCTTTTGTGGTGCATTTGTCGGGATCTGATGAATTGTGGGTTTATGGTTAGATTATTCATTGAAAGTAACTGAGTCTTTTATGAAATTTATTATGCATGATTATTATAGCTTTGTATTTCTCTCCGAACTATCCATTTGGTTTGGCCAACTAGATTGATATATCTTCAGTGGAGGAGGTGCTTTGTAGTAGGTTCAATCTTGTGGAGTCCTCACCTCGTGATGGAAAGGGTAGCGAGGCATGTATTTCCTCAAGAAGTCATGCTCATCTTTGGGAATGTGTCGATGTGATGCTAGGAATTTTGTCAGGGAAGGCTTTTTTATCAGAGGATGGTTGTGGTTATCGTCGACACGTTCGACTCTCCATCATGCATCCTTATTCGTAATATAAAGGTGGGCTGGACATTCAGTCCTCACAATCTTCCCCTTTTTCTCTTCTTACTATGTCGTTTGGGTTCTGCACATCCTGTAACTCCTCCTTGTTTCTTTTGGCTTGTCGTTTTTCTCACACACCATGAGCACTCTACTTACAGTATTGTCCTTCCCCGTTCTCCCGTATTCCAGCCTTATTCCAAACCCATGCCTAAGTGCATATAGCTTGTAGTAATCAAAAGCCTCCTCATAAGTGTCGAACTTCATTGTTGTATAAGGAGGCTTAGGCGTGGAGTATGCCTCGATGCTTACGTCTCCTTCATCACTGTTCACCCTTCCTATCTCTAGACTTGCCGGCTCACTGGTCGATTCATCAAAGAAACTTTCTTCCCCCCAATGTTAGAACTTGCTTCCTTGTTTGGCTCTTGGATCCTCGGGTTGCTCGTAGGTGGAGCACCTGCATTTTTTCACATGAAAAGGACCATCGGTTTTTAAACATGTTTTGTTTTTTGTGGTAACTTGCACTCTGTTGGCATGGTAAAATAGCAGAAAACATTTTTTCTTTATGGATTTAGTAAGACAAGTAAATATGACTTTGTTGCAGTCGGTATCTTTGCATGCTCAATGTTTTGTGTTAACCCTAAAATGCAGTGCTAGTTTTTCCCCAAACTAGAGCTTTGTAAACAATAGCAAACACTCTATGGTAATTTACTTGTAAGAAGCCTGGTAGTTCTAAAATCCAGGATGGTAATTACAATGCATATAGCATGGTAATTTTTCGGATGTAGAGCTGATAACACTAGAATATTTTGTGTACATCATAGACATAGAGTTTAACACTTTTGTTGAATTGACTCTTACCTGCCACATCGTGGTTGAGGTTGGCAGAGCTAAAGCTAGTCATATGTGCAACATCATCCTGCTGTTTTCCTCGCAAAAAAAAACCCTCATCCTGCTGTTTGCTTCCCCACCACTCTCTATGACATTCATGTTTTCTCCGTGGTTATCCGCCATCTTGTAGTACATGCTTACACATTTAATTGCATCAGGCATAACATTCAACATTACAATTTCTTGTATTGTTTTTTTTTGCACTGATTTGGATATTGTCAATTTTTTTACAGTAACAACTTGGTAGTCAATTGGCAGTCTATTCCACTTGGTAACATTAGTCCCTTCTGCAACACTATACTACACATGGGTTTTTAGTGATAGTAGCCTGATACTTTTTTGTATCCTAGAGCTGATAACTTTGTATGAAACAACATGGTAGCTTTTCCTACTTTCTTTTCTATACAACAATCAAAACAAATTTGGATCCAGTTGGGGACCTGTAACCTTTCTCTTCACATACAATCATTGTTTTGTAGCAGATTTACATGATTTGTCAAATAAGTTGAAAGGAGTTGGCTTTTTCATATTTTTTCTATGTCTACCCTGATAACTCTTTTTGTAAACCCATTTAGATCCAGTTGACAACTACATCATGCACAACTTCTTTTTGTACACATTTTCATTGCCCTGGTAACTCATTTTGCACACATGTTGGTAGCTTGTATGCACACAAATTGGTAAAAATAGGGAAAAGGCCCCCTTTTCCACTTGATTTCTAGGTTTTTCCTTTTTGATGGGGGCTTTTGATTTTGGATTGACTTGAAAATGCATCAACTGTAGGATAGTTAGATTTTACCTGTCGTTTCTTGTTCCTTTTGGATCCCGGAGGCCTGGTAAGTTGTGATGTCGTTGCTGGTAGTTTCAGGCTAGATCCAGTGTAACTTTTGTTCTTCAGGTTTGCTGGTGTGGTTTGTGGAGCTATTGAAGGATGAAATTGGTGGTGGTGGAAGGGGATAGAGGTTACGTGGTGCCGCCGATGTGAGGATGTCGTGAGGTAGGGGTTTGACAGTGAGCGTGTGTGTGGGGGGGGGTGTCGGTGTCAAAACCGGCGGATCTCGGGTAGGGGTCTCGAACTGTGCGTCTAAGGTTGATGGTAACAGGAGACAGGGGACACGAAGTTTTACCTAGGTTCGGGCCCTTTCAATAGAGGTAATACCCTACGTCTTGCTTGATTGATATTAATGAGTATAAGGGTTACAAGAGTTGATCTACCATGAGATCATAATGGCTAAAACCCTAGAAGTCTAGCCTGTCAGATTATGATTGCCTCTACGGACTAAACCCTTCGGTTTATATAGACACCAGAGGGGACTAGGGTTGTACAAAGTCGGTTACAGAGGAAGGAATCTTCATATTCAAACGCCAGGCTTGCCATCCACGCCAAGGAGAGTCCCATCGCCACGGGAGAGAGTCTTCTGTCTTGCATCTCCATAGCTCATTAGTCCAGCCCATGTCACACAGGTCGGACGCCCGAGGACCCCATAATCCAGGACTCCCTCAGGGGGGGGGGTCAGTTTCTTGCAGTGGAGGTAAGAAGGCTAGGGTTTATGGAGGTGGTGGCACGTGAGGGGATGGGCGAGGGCCGATCGCTTTGCCTCGTCACGTGGGGCCTCATGAGGGGTGGATGTCGGGTGGGTTTGTTGGGCTTTATTGCGCTGGCTCGGCCTCACGCGCTCGGCCTCGCGACGTACTGGGAGTAGGATCGTTCGAATGTGTCACTAACAGTCTGATCGATCGGAAGATATCATTGTCCATTTTCTTTTGGCAAGGAATAGTCAAAAGTGTTCAAGCATGTGAAAAGTCAAGTGCATCTTATATTTCAGGAATAGTCTAAACAAATCAGCGTGTAACAATCGATTTGATACTTACATTTCTGTAACTCCTTAAATTCTGAAAAATTAGGATGTAATAAACAGTTTGTATAGCAGTACCACATGGCTCGCTTCAGTGACACGTTAACGAGTCAATGACCTATGAAATATATTTTCGTATGGATCCCGAAGGCATGGTAAGCTGTGATGTCGTTGGTTTTAGGCTAGATCCAGTGGTAACTTTCGTTCTTCAGGTTCCCTGGCGTGGTTTGCGGAGCCATTGGAGGATGAAATTGGGGGGGGGGGCGATTTGAGGATGCCGCGAGGGAGAGAGAGGAAGGGGTTTGACGGTGAGCGTGGGGGATCAATTTCTTGCAGTGAAGGTAAGAGGGCTAGGTTTTATGGAGGTGGTGGCGCGTGAGGGGTGGGCCAGGGTCAATCGCTTTGCCTCGTCATGTGGGACCTCACACGGAGTGGATGCCGGGTGGGTTTGTAGGGCTTTATTGCGCTGGCTCGGCCTCACGACGTACTAGGGATGGGATCGTTCGAATCTGTAGCTAACGGTCAGATCGATTGGAAGATATCGATGTCCATTTTCTTTTTGCAAGGAATAGTCAAAAGTGTTATAGCATGTGAAAAGTCAAGCGCATCTTATATTTCAGGAATAGTCTAAACAAATCAATATGTAACAATCGATTTAATACATATGTTTCTGTAACTCCTAAAATCTGAAAAAATAGGACGTAATAAACAGTATGTATAACAGTACCACATGGCTTGCTTCGGTGACGCGTTAACGAGTCAACAACCTATGAAATATATTTTCGTATTATTTATATATATTGGATATTGCAGATCTTAGCAGATTTTTTTATAAATTTGGCCAAACTTTAGAAGGTTTGACTTAGAATATTCCTAAAACTTGAATTACTTTGAAACCGAGGGAGCATGAAACAGAACGTGAACGTGGTCAGCGTCCAGTGATGAACCTTCTCAGAACTGTGTTTTTCTACACCAAGAGCTGAGAAAATTGACAGTATAGAAACTCCGCAACTTCCTATTTGATCGCCTACGACTCGGTAATTCACAGAAGCCACGAACCTGACTGAACTGGTGTGTACAACTCGTGAACCCAAAAGTTGGGCGGCGCCACGGGCACGGTTCACTACCTCCACCGTCGTCCGGCTGCCGCCGGTGGCATCGCGTGACACTTGGCTACTCCGGGGCGCCAGTGATCGCGATCGTGGGCACCACTTCCGGCTGTCCCCTAAGTACGTGCATGCGTTGCAGTAGAGGGGTCAGCATCAGCCGCATCACCACTGGTACTTGGCCTTGACGAGGACGTTCTCGTAGAGCTCGGCGACGCGGTCCCAGCTGAGGTCCTGCGACATGCCGCGGACCTGCAGGCCCCTCCAGCTCTCCTTGTAGTTCCAGTACGTGTTGAGGCAGTGCCCGAGCGCGTCGATCATCCTGCCGGCGTCCGCGCGGTCGAACGTCCACCCCAGCCCGGTGCCGCCGAACGGGTCGAACGGCGCCACCGTGTCCCGGAGCCCGCCGACGGCGTGCACCACGGGCACGGTCCCGTACGCCATCGCGTACAGCTGGTTCAGCCCGCACGGCTCGAACAGCGACGGCATGAGGAGCACGTCCGCGCCCGCCGTGATCCGGTGCGCCATCCGCACCGAGAACCCCACCCACCCGCGCACCTTGTCCCGGTGCTCCCCCTCGAACCGCCGCAGCATGTCCTCCAGGTCCGGCCGCCCCGTGCCCAGCATCACCAGCTGCACGTCCTGCTGCGCGATCCACGGCATCGCCGCCGCGATGATGTCCACGCCCTTCTGGTGGTCCAGCCGCCCGATGAACCCGATGAGCGGCACGTCGTCGCGGACCTGCAGGCCCAGCTCGCGCTGCAGGGCCGCCTTGCACTGCCGCTTGCCGATGTCCAGCGTGTCTCGGGTGTAGTTGGTGTAGTCGTCGGAGTGCAGGTGCACGTCGACTGCGGGGTTCCACTCGGCCGTGTCGATGCCGTTCACGATGCCGTCCAGCTTCCAGTCGTTCTGGTTTATTATGTCGTGGAGGCCCCAGCCGCCTTCCATCGTCTTCAGCTCCCACATGTAGCCATGGCTGACGGTGACCACCCGGTCTGCCATCTTCAGGCCAGCAGCGAACACGTTGTTGTGCTGGCCGCCAAGGGGATCATACAGTTTGAAGTGATCCATGTAGTGCTCAGGCAAGTCCATGATGTTGAAGTCATCTACAGGGCCACGTCCCTGCAAAGCCAAATATTTAGTCTCCAGATTTGGCACGATAAAAGATAAAAAATGTGGAGCATATAATTTGTTGATTAACTTTCATGAAGCTATACTAGTCGCCAAATAATTTTCATATAAAAATGTGGTGACATGACAAATAGTTCTAAACTGGAGGAAGTAAGACAGATTGGCAGATGAATAAGCTCTCACTGCTGATCAGTTGTTAAACCTAAAAATCATGCATGGCAACCTCTTATGGAATGACAATACAAGGTCAGCTCGTTTCCAATGAAAGGCACACTGATGGTTCAACTAGTACTCGAGTAAAAATGTGCAGTTAAAGATTGAGGTGTAAAACCTGATGAGCAATGTTATGGATCACGAGAACAGAACGAGTATACTGCATCAGGCCATTGTCTCGGTAATACGCCTTCAGATAAACAGGTAGAAGTGCAGTATGCCAATCGTTTGCAATGAAGACTAAATTGCCATCACCGTAGATAGTACCACTGCATGGAGCGTACCAAGGAACCTGCAAATGTTTGAACAGATGAACATTGTATTCATTTGGATAGGTGCATAATTAATTTGAAGATCATAATGACAGTTCATCTACGCTAGAATAACCAAACATACAGGCATGCTAGCTTGAGCTGTCCTGTGTTTCTTATGACTTAAGACAAGCTGATCAATAAAGCGCACATACGGCTTGCTGCAAGAAACTCAGCTTGAGTTGTCAGCTTGTTCGATGGTAGAGTTCATCTTATATGAGTCCAAAGGAGCAAGAGACATCTCACGTTTCAAATATCAAGAACCAATTTATATGGTCAATTTAAAAAATTTCATCGAGATGTAAATAGTTACCGATGAAGGAATTGGATCAAATTACTCACTCTGCTCCTGAATAGGCATCAATTTAGTGCACAATCAAGCCATAGAAACTTTGATCACAAATGTGTACGCAGCTGCTAGGTCTCAGCAATGGTGGTGATTGACTAGGTATGTTCTCAGCGCATGGCCATTTTCCATTCAGTTTTTCTTACCTGTAAATTTGGTGAGTCCAGGACTTATATGAAACTTTTACTTGCTTTCTACAAAAGCTGGACCATAATGGTCTTTTCTCCGAAAAAAAGGTAATGGTGTAAGATGAGTATTTGAAACGGACCATGATGGTCTGTGTAAGAGAGTAGTTATTTGTGAATTGTTTACACATCTTTTTTTTGCGGGGGAAATTGTTTACACATCAATAGCAATACAATTTGCAAAGGTACCTCCACAGCAGCCTTGCAGAACAAAATCATGCGCTTCAGCACATCCTGCCAAAAATGATGGAAAGGTACACACATTAATTACATAAATATTAAGAGAAATTCAGTTTGATTTTCTATGGCTAAGAAAGCACTGGGGAAACAGACGCTTACCGGTCTTTCTCCTCCATAAATATCATTGTGCCGGTGGCGGAAGGGCGGGGCCTCTAAGAACACAAAATCAACTCCATCGATATAAGAATGAAAGTAGCTCACTTCTGAATCCTGCAAGCCAGACAACAATTCAATTAACTGATCTGGTCAATGGTTCCTTACACTTTTCATCTAATACTGCAGACTCTTTATTTTACATACCTGGCCAGCTACCTTGTAACGTTTGCGAACACCTAGATCACGAGCTTCTCCGTAATCTCCATATTTTGGTATCACGACCTAAAATTTAAAGAAAAAACTTATATTACTTATTTCCAAACTAGGCCAGCATACTCAATTTCGGACATACTCTACACTTAAATTTACAAAGCCCTTATACAGAAAAGTGGCATCTTAGGCATGCATATTGTCATCTCATCTATATTGAGCATGTTACATCAAACATGAAGAATGAATAGTTCTGTTATGACGCCGCATTTCTTCTTCCTCTTCTTCTTTCATATGCATAAATAATATTAGAGCCTAGACAAATATTCAAACAATCAAGGTTATAGTGTAAGTTTTTCTTTTCCACATGTTGCACACAAACTGAAAAGAACAACAACTTCTAAATGTTGCTCAAGCACGAGTTGCAGCACAACTTAATTACTCCCTCCGTTTGTTTTTATAAGACGTTCAGACAACTTGCTTTGTGCTGTTTTGAACAGTGTCTGAAAGTCTAAAACGTCTTGTAAAAATAAACAGAGGTCGTACATGTTTAGCCTCTTATGGAGAGCATCGGCATCAAAATGTGGTTACATTTTATATAAAAATATTCATCTACTAATTAAGTAAATCATGATCTCCCTTTGCAAGATGGAGCAAAGAGAAAAGCAAAGGAGTGGGTACCATAACACGATGCCCTCTTCTTGCCAGAGCCTTCGGCAAAGCACCCACAACATCTCCAAGCCCACCTATGCAGGATATCATTAGTCAGAGAACAATTCACACAAGTTTAAGAGTAGTACATTCTAAGTTTGAAGGCTCATTCCTTCGCAAAAAAAGAAAAAAGAAAAAAAAAAGTCTGATTGCTCGAGGCTCGAGCTCAATCAAACAGAACTAAAGGGAAGTCTAATTGCTCAGTTTATGTATGCACACCTGTTTTACAGAAAGGAGCACATTCAGAAGCCAAAACGATGACATTCATCACATTCGGGCCAGCCAAAGGAGCAGACCCCTTGTTCTCACTGTCAACCGGAGAACTCCACACTTTTGCTGCATCTCCACCGGCATCAACCTTAGCCCCAACCTGTTCAGCGACAACGACGTCTTTCCAATAACCTGATGCCGCCGCCGAGACAGGAGCTGACGGATCGACTTCGGATCTGCTCCCAGCTGCCCAATGTTGCTCTGCAACGGTACTATCTGGCCTGGGTGCAGATGCAACTGATTTTTGTGAAACAGCATCCTCATTTTCAGCAGCCTGAGCACGCAATGGAACCCATCAACAGTTCAGCATAAGAAAGCATGATAAAAACTGAAGGTCAATGCCGGATGATGCCTGTTAGTAACAAAAGTGAAGGGAAAACGCATGGCAAAAACTGCACGTGAGGCTACATTTCCGACAGAAAGGGCGACTAAACTGAACTGCGCTTTCTGCACTAAAAATAACACCCACTCTGACAAGCAAAGCCTTTGCAGAAATTTCGAATGGAAAAGAAGGAATGATACGAGCGTTACCAACCTCGAGCTTGCCGCGCTGCCCAGAGGCTGCCTGCCTCGAGCCCTCCCCTGCTATTGCCTTCCCCGCGCCCTCCTCACCACCAGCCACTGCCGCTGCTGCTGAGCCGCGGCGGCACGGCACCGATCCGTCCCGAGAAAACCCTCGCCGTTCCCAATGCAGCCGCGTACCGGCGGCACCGAAAGAGCGCGGTGAGCTGCTCCGCCAGCGCCGCGACGACGAGGAGGAGGCCACGAGCAAGAGGAACGCCGCGGACGAGGAAGCGATGTGCCCCGACATCCCGGGATCCGACGCGCCAGAAGTCTTCGGGGATGAACAGAAACAGCCGGACAAACAAGGCAGAGCAGTAGTGGACGAGGGCGACGGCGAGCGGCGCGAGCACGAGGGAAATTAAGCGCGGGTGGAAGAAAGATCTGCGCTGGCTACGTGTGGCTGCAGGTTTTTTGCGGCGGTACGGAGCGGGGGGGGCCGGGAGGCGGAGGAACTGGAGGCCGGGGACAGGCGGGCGGCTTGTGTGGTGGAGCTCGGAGGCCGAGACTGGGAAGAGCTAGAGCGCCCGCGCCGAGGAAGACGACGAGTAGAGGGGAGTGAACGGCGGAGTGTTGGCTCTTCCTTTTTTTCTGTGGGCTTGACACGGCCTGTCGATGACGGGTGGGCCCATCCTTGCCTACAACGTGCGTCACGTGTAGTGCTGGCCGCTGCTCATTGGTCAAGCGTCGCTGCGGGTCCACGGGAACCGCTGTAGTTTATGTACCCATGTGCCGTGTAGGATTGGGGGTTCGCGTCACTGGCTCTTGGGCTCCACTGTTGGAAATATGGGCCGATGGTACTCGTTGGCACATTGGCCTAGCTTAAAATTTCGAGGCCGATGGCTTGGTTTAAAAAGCTTGGGCGAAGAATTGGATCTTTGCTCTACACGAAACCTTATACAAAGCGATGAGTTCGTCCGCATGGTTGGTTACCTATGAGCGATCCGAGGTGCGATAAGGAAGGCAATTCACGAGGACATATTTCAGAGTCCGCACTCTATCCACAGATCCATTACATCCTATATTTTTTTGAGCATATAACTTTGTTTATCAAATGATAGCCAAGTCGTTTACAAAGAGATGAAGAATAAAGTCAGGGATGTTTTCCCATACTTCAGACTTTTTCATGCTAATATAATGCTTTGCTAGAGCATCCGCTATTGTGTTCGCCTCTCTACTGCAGTGATCAAAGGAAATATGAGCAAATTCCATTGTCATTAGGGAGCACTCTGCTATAATAGGCACTGCTGGTCCCATATATGCATTAGGGTCTAAAACTGCTTCCAGCGCCCTTGTGCTATCAGATTCTATCACCAGCTTTGTGCAGCCTAAATTTGCAGCTAGATTCAGTCCACACCGGATAGCAATCATCTCCGCTTCTTCTACGTTAGGCACATGGGGTAGTAGCTTAGAGGCTGCACCTAAGAACTGTCCTTGATCATTGCGTGCTATTGCTCCACAAGCACCTGAGAGATTATCCGCAATAAAGGATGCATCAACATTTATTTTAATCATCCCCACTTCCGGTTTCTTCCAAACCTGATCACTCTTCCGAACAGCCTGTTTTGGAGTATTTACTCGTACAAAATTAGTGGCTAGAACCTGTATTGACATAGCCGCTTGTTCTGTCGTCTGGGTAGTTTCCCCCTTGGTATACAATCTCCTCTGCCACCAGATGAACCACATGGCCACCAATATGAATTCGGGTGCTGGGATGTTACTCACCGTCTCATGTACCTGGAGCAAGGAGTCAAGGTTTATCGAGCCCGAGCGGTCCTGAGTGATCACCCTGTCAATCTCGGTCGCTAACCCCAGCTTTTCCCATATAACATATGCTCGAGAGCACGTGAACAGGCAATGTTGGATGTCCTCCAATCCGATATTACAAAGCGGGCATTGTAGCAGTAAAAGTATGTGCCGACTGGCCAACACCCCATAGCAAGGCAAAACTCCCTTCAGCACTTTCCAACCAAAATGTTTAACTTTCCCTGGTAGCCTTAATTTCCATAAATCTTTCCAAACCCCATGCTCGTTAGCACTGCCTTGGCTGTTTCGGTTAAAGTGTCGTCCAAACTGGTTCTCAAACTCAACATGATATGCCGATCTCACTGAAAATGTTCCCGACATTGTGTGGTTCCAAGCTACAAGATCTTCCACTACTTCCACATTAAGCTGAATTTGCAGTATTCTATTTGCATCGACTGGCGAGAACACTTGCCGAATGAGGTCCTCATCCCAGTATCCTGTATGAGGATCAATTATTTCCTCTACTCTTGTCAACATGATGCCACCTCTAGGTGTGATCAACTTCCTAGTTGCACTTGAAGGGATCCAAGGGCCATCCCATAAATTGATATGTGAACCAGATCCTACCCGCCAGATACATCCCCTCTTAAAAGTTTTAATTCCCTCAACAATGCTTTGCCAGGTAAACGAAGCTCCTTTCTTTGGACCAGCTTTCAATATATCTCCACCGGGATAATATTTTGCGCTCAACACTCTTGCACACAGCGAATCAGGGTTTTGGATTAGATGCCAACACTGCTTTACTAACATAGCAAGATTAAAGTTGTGAAGGTCTCTAAATCCCATACCACCCCTTTTCTTTGGTACACACATTTTCCACCACGCAAACCAATGCATTTTCCTCTTCTCCTCTCCATCTCCCACCAAAAACCGGATATTTCATCGGTAATTGACTTACAGATTCCTTTCGGCACCTTGAACACAGACATAGTATATGATGGGATTGCTAGCGCTACTGCCTTAATCAGAATCTCCAGCACATCCTATTTGGCAGAGCTCCAAGTTATTCACAATCAAAGTGCCCATAATACTGGTCGATGTGGCCCCAAGACAGACACATTGGCTGGCTTCGGAGGCGGATTGTGCAAAGATAAATGTTGATGTGGCCTCAGACTGCAAGTGGGAGTATGCATGGGACTCCCACCTTTAGCCCACTTGATCCCACTACGTTTGGTAGGAATAACCGGTCATCACGTCACAACTTGCGCAAATTATGTGGGCACAAGTGGGATCTCATCCCACTTACTAGTAAATGCACTCACGATGAAGATGAGCCACAACGCGTACAAACACGACGGCCAGTAGCTTGCGGGACATAGAAATGGAAGAGGAGATGACCGTTGGAGCGGGACGCGCCGACAGCTTGGCGGATACTGCAACGGCGCCCTCCCCTGGACTGCCGTCAGTGAGGGTGAGGCGGAAGCCTCGGGACGAGTCGTCGCCGATTCACGGGAGCCGGTTCTGGGCCCTGTCGGAGCTGGCCATGGAGGACTCGGTCGGCGAGATGGTCTCCTTCCAGGGAAGGCGCTTAATCGAGAGGTGGAGAGTGGAGATGGAGGCGCGGCTGGAATGCAGGGGTCCCCACGGGTCGGTGCCGTCGGAGGTGATGAACTGCGAGGTACCTCGGTCGCCTCTGGTGGTGCATGACACGCGCAGGGGTGCGACTGCGCCGACGAGCTGTTGTAGGTTGGAGGTGCAGAAGGAGGAGCCGGCCAATCTTGATGTGCGAGCAGTGATGAACTCGCCGGGTGCGACGGCGCGGGCGCGTCGGGTTCAGGTGCGGTGGAGTTGCCCAGTGCAGGGGGCGGTGAGCTCTGGCTCGCAGGGGGCAGTTGCGTGAACAGGAGGAGAAAATTGTGCCTCGTCGCCCAGCTGCAGGCGGCGGTCGTCCCCGTGTGCACGGTTCAGGTGCCGGTGCGGCCATTTGCGCTCATCTAGGTGACCAGCATTGGCAGGATGCCGGCATGCAGTCATTGAAAGGCATCTCCTCATGGCTTTCGACACCGCCTCTGTCGCTCGCGATGATGCCCCAAGGGAAGGGAAGGGGCTGGTGGGTGCGGTAGGATCCCAATGGGTTAATAGGGCTAGCCCACTTAATGTTTTTCCGTCTAATGGGATCCCACTAAAGCAATTTAGGTGGGATGGGCTGGTTAGTCCCATTTAATTCCACTCTCATCTGCAGCCTGAATGTGGCCATATCATGTAATAATGGTTTCAGAATGGTCGGAACGATGTGTTGAAGGTAAATGTTGATGCGGCCATATCACGTAATGATGGTTTCAGAGTGGTGGGAGCTATGCATAGAGATAGCACTGGAGCTTTGGGTGCTTCCACAATTTTTTCACGGCAAAATCAGACCCAACTACACTTTGATGCGTTGGCAGTCAGAGAAACCATGGCTCTTTTGGAGGATATTTATATCCAGCGAATCCACGTTGCCTCGGATTGTAAGGTGGTGGTCTATGACATTAAGTTGGGTATTTCGGTGATATATGGAGCGATCATCCATGAAATCAGAGAATACTCTTCAGTGCTTAATTTTTATAACATAGTTCATGAGTTTTCAAGCTCAAATTTTGAAGCTCGCAATTTAGCGAAGCACACTCTTTCTTTAGGGGTTTGCTTCCATGTGTGGTTGTGTCAACGCAATAATCATCATTTTGTCTCTCTAAACATCGTGATGAATTAAATATAGGCTTCGCGAGTTTGTCTAGTTTTTTTATGGTTGGATGGTTAGATCATCTACATCCAGGCCCTTCAAATTCCCCTTATACGAGCGGACGGGTCGGTCGGTAATCGGTTGTGAAAACGTGGTCCAACCGGTCCCCTCAAACCGGCGCTATACGTCCAGCTCGTCTGGCACCCCTCAAACCCGGCCTATATCTGGGGGCAAAATGGGGAGGTCCGGGCGCATCCGTCACGTCAGACCTGAGAGATCGGATCCACAACCAAATCTCTCAAAATCATTTCCAATGTAGCCCTACCACCCTTCTTTCTCTCATCTCTTCTGGCTTTCTTGCAACGACCCTCCCCTAGTGTCGTCACCAACCTAGTTCCACCATTGTCCCAACCCCACAACGCCTCCACCACTAGCACAAACCCCTCCCACCATCTCCGCCGCTCTGACACTATTGCAGTACGTACCGCTCCTCCGGTCATACACTTTGCCCTCTATGTGTTTGACAGAATTCCAAGCTTTTTTTATTCTTTTGTAGGTATTATGATGGATTCTTCGGATTCATTGATGATGAGTTTCAGAACAATGAGCTTGATGAATTCATCCAACAAAGAGTTCATCGATTCGTTGGTTTACACCATTCAGTGATGCCATGTACTCCTAGAAAGGAGTAAGAGCGACTCTAGCAAATGCCCTAAAACTGGCTACAGGTTTTTTGCGGTGACATGGAGTGGGGGGCCTGGAGGTGGAGGAGCTAAGGGAGAGGCGAGCGGCTTGTGTGGTGGATCTCGGAGGCCGAGACGGGGACGAGCTAGAGCGCCCGTGCCGAGGAAGACGACGAGTAGACGGGAGTGAACGATGGAGTGTTGGATTTTTTATTTTCTGTGGTCTTGACACACCCTATGGATGACGGGTGGGTCCATGCTTGACAACAACGTGCGTCATGTGTAGTGGTAGCTGCTACCCATTGGTCAAGGGTCGCTCTGGGTCCACGGTTGTAGTTTGTGTACCCATATGTCGTGTGGGATTGGGGGCTTCGCGTCACGGGCTCTTGTGCTCCACTATTTTTTTGACCTACTTGGGCTCCACTGTTTTTTAAATAATCATGCAAAGCTTTATGAAACTGTCACAATGTTGACAGGGACGAAAGAAAGTTCATCGGGATAGACTAACCAAACATGGCGGCCAACCTCCTAATTGAAGTGCATGCTTCGCAAGATTGTGAGCTTCGAAATTCAAGCTCCTAAACTCATGGACAAAATTACATAAAATGAAACTACTCGAATACTCTACGATTTCATGTATAATAGCACCGTAGCCCGCCCCACTCTTCTTCTTAATATCCCCGATCACCACCTTACAATCTGATGCAACATGGATAGACTGTAAATTAAGATCATTTGCGAGAGCCATTGATTCCCTTACTGCTAGTGCCTCCAATGTGGTAGGGTCGCTGATGCCCCTAAAGACAACGACCGATGAACCCAGGTACATTCCCTCCCTGTCTCTGCACACTTCCGCAACTGCCCCTATACCCGAACTCCCAGCTATGGCAACATCCACATTAGCCTTCACCATTTTCTCCGGCGGTTCTAGCAAGTGGGTTGGTCTCACCACTTTGTTTTGCGACATGGGTGCAGTCGGTTTCTTTAAAACTTGGAGATCATTCCAATATGACTGGATGAAAAGATGTGTTGACAACGGGCTTTGATGGATATCCTCATATACATCCTTTCTCCTCACTCTCCATATCGCCCAGATGGTGATCACCATGCAAACTAGCTTATCATGAGATAACACACCACTCATGGTGAAAATCCAGTCCCTTGCGTTCTTGTTCTAATGCTGGCACATTTGTTCCATGAGTCCCTCATCAGATAATTCCCATACACTTCGGGCCATCGAGCAATTTAGTAGTGCATGTCTCCATGAATCTCTCACGCCACATAACATGCATGCCACCGAGTTGGCCATGTTCCTATGCTCGAGTAGATCAGTCGTAGGTATTGAGCTATGTGCAAGGCACTATAGGAACATCTTTAGCTTGGACGGTACATCAATTTTCTAAAGTTTTGTCCACTCATTCCCTTCCCTCTCATACCCTGAAGATCCAGATTTTCAAAGTTCTCATCAATCCAATTTTCTCTAGTAATTTTTGTTTGTGAGATCATTCACCACTGTTGGAATGGTAAAGATGGATATGTGCCGATGGTACCCATTGGGACATTGGCCTCACTCATTCATTTTTTGAGGATATATATTGTTCCCTCTCAAGTCTTCTTCGATAGATTCATATCCTCATGAAGTCCAAAACCATAGAATTTGCACCCCGCGCAAATGTGGTAATGTACATCCACACCTCTCCATCTTGTCCTCTCGCTAGGGTTTAGTCTTCCCTCCTTAGTGTGTTTGCATTGAGTCTATATCTTCTCTCATCAGTGCGTTGGCGTTAAGTGTATATCTTCTCCCCCCTCTGCTTAATCCTGATCGTGGTCTTGCTTGGGCTGACTACAGGTTGGTCTTGAACCCTTTCTCAGCCTTGGCGATTGGTGGCAGGGTCATGGGAGGTGAGGTCTCTTAGGGGCTTTCCTTCCGCGCCAGACTGGATCGAGAAGTGACTACTCTCATGGCATCAGAGACCAGGGCTCGTCATCTTGGATATCAGAGAAGAAAACCTTGAAGTTATGGTGTGTGGCCTGGATCTTAATGAGGAAGACCTCAGTGATGTGATTTACGAGGAGGAATGCATTGGATTACCATCATTTGTGTGCATATGGATAAGGAGTTAGCAGCTTTTGGTTAATCAAGAACATGAGGACCGCCTGGGATCTAGCACTGCCCATCAAGATCTGGCCCCTGGATCCAGATTTTTTGTGATGCAATTCAGGTGCGGGATTGGGAGAAAGTCACTCAAGGTGGGCCATGGCACTTTAGGGGGAATCATGTTCCGATTACACCGCAAGATGGGTTTACCAAGCATTCCTCTATTGAATTCTTCATTTTTTATATTTGGGCTATAATTTATGAACCGCCTCATGGTTACCATGGTATGATCAAGTCATGGCATCAAAGGTAGAGAGCATGCAGTGGCTGAACCTGCTTCGTTTGATTTTGAGGGAAATTTCTGAGAAGTCCGGGTGAGACTCGATGTTTGCAAGCCATTGAAGAAAGCAACCTCTTTGGTTACGGGAGGAAAATACAAGACCTTTGCAATCAAATATGAGAGGCTACCAGATTGGTGACAGGTCTATGGAATGGTGGGGCATCAATTCATGGAACATGGTGATGGGGTCCACCCTGGTTTCGAAGAATGTTTGAGCTTCCTAGAATATGCGTTGTAGCCTAGGGCCTGTTGGAAATATGCCCTAGAGGCAATAATAAAATGTTTATTATTATATTTCTTTGTTCATGATAATTGTCTATTGTTCATGCTATAATTGTGTTATCCGGAAATCGTAATACATGTGTGAATACATAGACCACAACACGTCCCTAGTGAGCCTCTAGTTGACTAGCTCGTTGATCAAAAGATAGTCATGGTTTCCTGACTATGGGCATTGGATGTCATTGATAACGGGATCACATCATTAGGAGAATGATGTGATGGACAAGACCCAATCCTAAGCATAGCTCAAAGATCGTGTAGTTCGTTTGCTTTAGCTTTTCCGAATGTCAAGTATCATTTCCTTAGACCATGAGATTGTGCAACTCCCGGATACCGTAGGAGTGCCTTGGGTGTGCCAAACGTCACAACATAACTGGGTGACTATAAAGGTACATTACAGGTATCTCCGAAAGTATCTGTTGGGTTGGCATGAATCGAGACTGGGATTTGTCACTCCGTATGACGAAGAGGTATCTCTGGGCCCACTCGGTAATGCATCATCATAATGAGCTCAAAGTGACCAAGTGGTTGATCACGGGATCATGCATTACGGCATGAGTAAAGTGACTTGCCGGTAACGAGATTGAACGAGGTATTGGGATACCGACGATCGATTCTCGGGCAAGTAACGTACCGATTGACAAAGGGAATTGTATACGGATTGATTGAATCCTCGACATCATGGTTCATCTGATGAGATCATCGTGGAGCATGTGGGAGCCAACATGGGTATCCAGATCCCACTGTTGGTTATTGACCAGAGAGGCATCTCGGTCATGTCTGCATGTCTCCCTAACCCGTAGGGTCTACACACTTAAGGTTCAGTGACGCTAGGGTTGTAGAGATATTAGTATGCAGTAACCCGAAAGTTGTTCGGAGTCCCGGATGAGATCCCGGACGTCACAAGGAGTTCTGGAATGGTCCGGAGGTAAAGATTTATATATGGGAAGTCAAGTTTTGTCCATCGGGAAGATTTTGGGGGTTACCGGTATTGTACCGGGACCACCGGAAGGGTCCCGGGGGTCCACCGGGTGGAGCCACCTATCCTGGAGGGCCCCATGAGCTGAATTGGGTGGGGAACCAGCTCCTAGTGGGCTGGTGCGCTCCCCCTTGGGCCTGCCCTGCGCCTAGGGTTGGGAAACCCTAGGGGTGGGGACGCCCCCCACTTGGCTTGGGGGGAAGCCACCCTTGGCCGCCGCCCCCTTGGAGATCCATCTCCCTAGGGCCGCCCCCCCAATGCCCCTATATAAAGAGGGGGGAGGGAGGGAAGCCGCACCGCTTGCTCTTGGCGCCTCCCTCTCCCTCCGTAACACCTCTCCTCCCCGCTTGCGCTTGGCGAAGCCCTGCCGGGATCCTGCTGCATCCACCACCACGTCGTCGTGCTGCTGGATCTTCATCAACCTCTCCTCCCCCCTTGCTGGATCAAGAAGGAGGAGACGTCTTCCTAACCGTACGTGTGTTGAACGCGGAGGTGCCGTCCGTTCGGCACTAGGTCATCGGTGATTTGAATCACGTCGAGTACGACTCCATCAACCCCGTTCTCTTGAACGCTTCCGCGCGCGATCTACAAGGGTATGTAGATGCACTCCTCTCTCCCTCATTGCTAGATGACTCCATAGATTGATCTTGGTGATGCGTAGAAAATTTTAAAATTCTGCTACGTTTCCCAACAGTGGCATCATGAGCTAGGTCTAGGCGTAGTTACTATGCACGAGTAGAACACAAAGCAGTTGTGGGCGTCGATATTGTCAATTTGCTTGCCGTTACTAGTCTTATCTTGATTAGGCGGCATCGTGGGATGAAGCGGCCCGGACCGACCTTACACGTACGCTTACGTGAGACTGGTTCCACCGACTGACATGCACTAGTTGCATAAGGTGGCTGGCGGGTGTCTGTCTCTCCCACTTTAGTCGGATCGGATTCGATGAACAGGGTCCTTATGAAGGGTAAATAGAAATTGGCAATTCACGTTGTGGTTTTTGGCGTAGGTAAGAAACGTTCTTGCTAGAAACCTATAGCAGCCACGTAAAAACTTGCAACAACAATTAAAGGACGTCTAACTTGTTTTTGCAGCAAGTGTTTCGTGATGTGATATGGCCAAAGGATGTGTTGAATGATATATGTGATGTATGAGATGATCATGTTCTTGTAATAGGAATCACGACTTGCATGTCGATGAGTATGACAACCGGCAGGAGCCATAGGAGTTGTCTTTATTCATTTATGACCTGCCTGTCAACATAAACGTCATGTAATTACTTTACTTTATTGCTAAAGCGTTAGCCATAGTAGTAGAAGTAATAGATGACGAGACAACTTCAAGAAGACACGATGATGGAGATCATGGTGTCATGCCGGTGACAACGATGATCATGGAGCCCCGAAGATGGAGATCAAAAGGAGCAAATGATATTGGCCATATCATGTCACTATTTGATTGCATGTGATGTTTATCATGTTTTACATCTTATTTGCTTAGAACGACGGTAGCTTAAATAAGATGATCCCTCGCAATAATTTCAAGAAAGTGTTCCCCCTAACTATGCACCGTTGCGAAGGTTTGTTGTTTCGAAGCACCACGTGATGATCGGGTGTGATAGATTCTAACGTTCGAATACAACGGGTGTAAGCCAGATTTACACACGCAATACACTTAGGTTGACTTGACGAGCCTAGCATGTACAGACATGGCCTCGGAACACGGAAGACCGAAAGGTCGAGCATGAGTCGTATAGAAGATACGATCAACATGAAGATGTTCACCGATGTTGGCTAGTCCGTCTCACGTGATGATCGGACATGGCCTAGTTAATTCGGATCATGTTTCACTTAGATGACTGGAGAGATGTCTATCTGAGTGGGAGTTCATTGAGTAATTTGATTAGATGAACTTAATTATCATGAACTTAGTCTAAAATCTTTACAATATGTCTTGTAGATCAAATGGCCCACGTTGTCCTCAACTTCAACGCGTTCCTAGAGAAAACCAAGCTGAAAGACGATGGCAACAACTATATGGACTGGGTCCGGAACCTGAGGATCATCCTCATAGCTGCCAAGAAAGATTATGTCCTAGAAGCACCGCTAGGTGATGCACCAGTCCCACAAAACCAAGACGTTATGAACGCTTGGCAGTCACGTGCTGATGATTACTCCCTCGTTCAGTGCGGCATGCTTTACAGCTTAGAACCGGGGCTCCAAAAGCGTTTTGAGAGACACGGAGCATACGAGATGTTCGAAGAGCTGAAAATGGTTTTTCAAGCTCATGCCCGGGTCAAGAGATATGAAGTCTCTGACAAGTTCTTCAGCTATAAGATGGAGGAAAATAGTTTTGTAAGTGCGCACATACTCAGAATGTCTGGGTTGCATAACCTCTTGACTCAGCTGGGAGTTAATCTCCTAGATGACGCGGTCATTGCAGAATCCTTCAGTCGCTTCCACCGAGCTACAAGAGCTTTGTGATGAACTTCAATATGCAGGGGATGGAAAAGACCATTCCTGAGGTGTATTCAATGCGGAAATCAGCAGAGGTGGAAATCAAAAAGGAACATCAAGTGTTGATGGTGAATAAAACCACTAAGTTCAAGAAAGGCAAGGGTAAGAAGAACTTCAAGAAGGACGGCAAGGGACGCCCGGTAAGCAAGCTGCCGGGAAGAAGCCAAAGAATGGACCCAAGCCCGAGACTGAGTGTTTTTATTGCAAGGGAAGTGGTCACTGGAAGCGGAACTGCCCCAAATACTTAGCGGACAAGAAGGCCGGCAACACTAAAGGTATATGTGATATACATGTAATTGATGTGTACCTTACCAGTACTCGTAGTAGCTCCTGGGTATTTGATACCGGTGTGGTTGCTCACATTTGTAACTCAAAGCAGGAGCTGCAGAATAAGCGGAGACTGGCGAAGGACGAGGTGACGATGCGCGTCGAGAATGGTTCCAAGGTCGATGTGATTGCTGTCGGCACGCTGCCTCTACATTTACCTACGGGATTAGTTTTAAACCTCAATAATTGTTATTTAGTGCCAGCTTTGAGCATGAACATTGTATCAGGATCTCGTTTAATTCGAGATGGCTACTCATTTAAATCCGAGAATAATGGTTGTTCTATTTATATGAGAGATATGTTTTATGGTCATGCTCCGATGGTGAATGGTTTATTCTTAATGAATCTCGAGCGTAATGCTACACATATTCATAGTGTGAATACCAAAAGATGTAAGGTTGATAATGATAGTCCCACATACTTGTGGCACTGCCGCCTTGGTCACATAGGTGTCAAGCGCATGAAGAAGCTCCATGTAGATGGACTTTTAGAGTCTCTTGATTACGAATCATTTGACACGTGCGAGGCATTTCCTCATGGGTAAAATGACCAAGACTCCGTTCTCAGGAACAATGGAGCGAGCAACCAACTTATTGGAAATCATACATACTGATGTGTGCGGTCCAATGAGTGTTGAGGCTCGCGGTGGCTATCGTTATGTTCTCACCCTCACTGATGACTTGAGTAGATATGGGTATGTCTACTTAATGAAACACAAGTCTGAGACCTTTGAAAAGTTCAAGAAATTTCAGAGTGAGGTTGAGAATCAACGTGACAAGAAAATCAAGTTCTTGCGATCAGATCGTGGGGGAGAATACTTGAGTCACGAATTTGGCACACACTTAAGAAAATGTGGAATAGTTTCACAACTCACGCCGCCTGGAACACCTCAGCGTAATGGTGTGTCCAAACGTCGTAATCGCACTCTATTGGATATGGTCCGATCTATGATGTCTCTTACCGATTTACCGCTGTCATTTTGGGGCTATGCTTTAGAGATTGCCGCATTCACTTTAAATAGGGCTCCGTCGAAATCCGTTGAGATGACACCGTATGAATTATGGTTTGGGAAGAAACCTAAGCTGTCGTTTCTAAAAGTTTGGGGATGCGATGCTTAAGTCAAGAAACTTCAACCTGAAAAGCTTGAGCCCAAGTCGGAAAAATGTGTCTTCATAGGATACCCTAAAGAAACTGTTGGGTATACCTTCTACCTCAGATCCGAAGGCAAGATCTTTGTTGCCAAGAATGGGTCCTTTCTAGAGAAAGAGTTTCTCTCGAAAGAAATAAGTGGGAGGAAAGTAGAACTTGATGAAGTATTACCTCTTGAACCGGTAAGTGGCGCAGCTCAAGAAAATGTTCCTGAGGTGCCTGCACCGACTAGAGAGGAAGTTAATGATGATGATCATGAAACTTCAGATCAAGTTACTACTGAACTTCGTAGGTCCACGAAGACACGTTCCGCACCAGAGTGGTATGGCAACCCTGTCTTGGAAATCATGTTGTTAGACAACGGTGAACCTTCGAACTATGAAGAAGCGATGGCGGGCCCGGATTCCGACAAGTGGCTGGAAGCCATGAAATCCGAGATAGGATCCATGTATGAAAACGAAGTATGGACTTTGACTGACTTGCCCGATGATCGGCGAGCCATAGAAAATAAATGGATCTTTAAGAAGAAGACAGACGCGGATGGTAATGTGACCATCTATAAAGCTCGGCTTGTCGCTAAGGGTTATCGACAAGTTCAAGGGGTTGACTACGATGAGACTTTCTCACCCGTAGCGAAGCTGAAGTCCGTCCGAATCATGTTAGCAATTGTCGCATTCTATGATTATGAGATATGGCAAATGGACGTCAAAACGGCATTCCTTAATGGTTTCCTTAAGGAAGAATTGTATATGATGCAGCCGGAAGGTTTTGTCGATCCTGAGAATGCTGACAAGGTGTGCAAGCTCCAACGCTCGATTTATGGGTTGGTGCAAGCATCTCGGAGTTGGAACATTTGTTTTGATGAGATGATCAAAGCGTTTGGGTTTACGCAAACTTATGGAGAAGCCTGTATTTACAAGAAAGTGAGTGGGAGCTCTGTAGCATTTCTCATATTGTATGTGGATGACATACTGTTGATGGGAAATGATATAGAATTCTTGGAAAGCATAAAGGCCTACTTGAACAAGTGTTTTTCAATGAAGGACCTTGGAGAAGCTGCTTATATATTAGGCATCAAGATCTATAGAGATAGATCGAGACGCCTCATTGGTCTTTCACAGAGTACGTACCTTGACAAGATATTGAAGAAGTTCAAAATGGATCGGTCAAAGAAGGGGTTCTTGCCTGTATTGCAAGGTACGAGATTGAGCACGGCTCAATGCTCGACCACGGCAGAAGATAGAGAAAAGATGAGTGTCGTCCCCTATGCCTCGGCCATAGGGTCTATCATGTATGCTATGCTGTGTACCAGACCTGATGTAAACCTTGCCGTAAGTTTGGTAGGAAGGTACCAAAGTAATCCCGGCATGGAACACTGGACAGCGGTCAAGAATATCCTAAAGTACCTGAAAAGGACTATGGACATGTTTCTCGTGTATGGAGGTGACGAAGAGCTCGTCGTAAAGGGTTACGTCGATGCTAGCTTCGACACAGATCTGGATGACTCTAAGTCACAAACCGGATACGTGTATATTTTGAATGGTGGGGCAGTAAGCTGGTGCAGTTGCAAGCAAAGCATTGTGGTGGGATCTACATGTGAAGCGGAGTACATGGCAGCCTCGGAGGCAGCACAAGAAGCAGTCTGGGTGAAGGAGTTCATTACCGACCTAGGAGTCATACCCAATGCGTCAGGCCCGATGACTCTCTTCTGTGACAACACTGGAGCTATTGCCCTTGCCAAGGAGCCCAGGTTTCACAGAAAGACCAGGCATATCAAATGTCGCTTCAACTCCATTCATGAAAGTGTTCAAAATGGAGACATAGAGATTTGTAAAGTACATATGGACCTGAATGTGGCAGATCCGTTGACTAAACCTCTCCCTAGAGCAAAACATGATCAACACCAGAACTGCATGGGTGTTCGATTCATCACAATGTAACTAGAATATTGACTCTAGTGCAAGTGGGAGACTGTTGGAAATATGCCCTAGAGGCAATAATAAAATGGTTATTATTATATTTCTTTGTTCATGATAATTGTCTATTGTTCATGCTATAATTGTGTTATCCGGAAATCATAATACATGTGTGAATACATAGACCACAACACGTCCCTAGTGAGCCTCTAGTTGACTAGCTCGTTGATCAAAAGATAGTAATGGTTTCCTGACTATGGACATTGGATGTCATTGATAACGGGATCACATCATTAGGAGAATGATGTGATGGACAAGACCTAATCCTAAGAATAGCTCAAAGATCGTGTAGTTCGTTTGCTGTAGCTTTTCTGAATGTCAAGTATCATTTCCTTAGACCATGAGATTGTGCAACTCCCGGATACCGTAGGAGTGCCTTGGGTGTGCCAAACATCACAACGTAACTGGGTGACTATAAAGGTACATTACAGGTATCTCCAAAAGTATCTGTTGGGTTGGCACGAATCGAGACTGGGATTTGTCACTCCATATGACGGAGAGGTATCTCTGGGCCCACTCGGTAATGCATCATCATAATGAGCTCAAAGTGACCAAGTGGTTGATCACGGGATCATGCATTACGGCATGAGTAAAGTGACTTGCCGGTAACGAGATTGAACGAGGTATTGGGATACCGACGATCGAGTCTCGGGCAAGTAATGTACCGATTGACAAAGGGAATTGTATACATATTGATTGAATCCTCGACATCGTGGTTCATCCGATGAGATCATCGTGGAGCATGTGGGAGCCAACATGGGTATCCAGATCCCGCTGTTGGTTATTGACCGGAGAGGCGTCTCGGTCATGTCTGCAGGTCTCCCGAACCCGTAGGGTCTACACACTTAAGGTTCGGTGACGCTAGGGTTGTAGAGATATTAGGATGCAGTAACCCGAAAGTTGTTCGGAGTCCCGGATGAGATCCCGGACGTCACGAGGAGTTCCGGAATGGTCCGGAGGTAAAGATTTATATATGGGAAGTCAAGTTTTGTCCATCGGGAAGATTTTGGGGGTTACCGGTATTGTACCGGGACCACCGGAAGGGTCCCGGGGGTCCACCGGGTGGGGCCACCTATCCTGGAGGGCCCCATGGGCTGAATTGGGTGGGGAACCAGCCCCTAGTGGGCTGGTGCGCCCCTCCTTGGGCCTGCCCTGCGCCTAGGGTTGGGAAACCCTAGGGGTGGGGACGCCCCCCACTTGGCTTGGGGGGGAAGCCACCCTTGGCCGCCGCCCCCTTGGAGATCCATCTCCCTAGGGCCGGCCCCCCCAAGGCCCCTATATAAAGAGGGGGGAGGGAGGGCAGCCGTACCGCTTGCTCTTGGCGCCTCCCTCTCCCTCCGTAACACCTCTCCTCCCCGCTTGCACTTGGCGAAGCCCTGCCGGGATCCTGCTGCATCCACCACCATGCCGTCGTGCTGCTGGATCTTCATCAACCTCTCCTTCGCCCTTGCTGGATCAAGAAGGAGGAGACGTCTTCCTAACCGTACGTGTGTTGAACGCGGAGGTGCCGTCCGTTCGGCACTAGGTCATCGGTGATTTGAATCACGTCGAGTACGACTCCATCAACCCCGTTCTCTTGAACGCTTCCGCGCACGATCTACAAGGGTATGTAGATGCACTCCTCTCTCCCTCGTTGCTAGATGACTCCATAGATTGATCTTGGTGATGCGTAGAAAATTTTAAAATTCTGCTACATTTCCCAACAGGGACCTCCAGGGACGTTGCTTGATGTGCTCATGGGTCTAGTAGTGGTAATGGGCATGGAGGCCATGTGAAACTAGGATGGAGGGAGCGAGAATGATGGACACTATGAGGATGAGGACAGTCCATATGCTACAGCAACTGAAGCTAACCTGAATAGGAAGCACACTTCAGAAGAGATAGTTCCTGCTAGGAGTACTACTTTGGTTGTGAGTGCCCCCCGCAATGGAACATTGGCTCTAATTCTGCCCGAGTATGCCCCAAATCCCCCTCTGAAACAAGATCCCAAGAGACCTAAAACTAGCATTAGATATAAGAACAATGACAAAAAGGAAATCAATCAGGAAAGTCTAATGATGCGTGATTGATGGCCTCCCCTGAGGAGCACCACTTGGCACAATGAGTATCATGTTTTGGAACTGTTGCGATGCTGGCAAAGTTGCGATAGTCGAGAGATTTGAGATATCTCGAGGAAATTTGCCCCTCTGTTCTTTTTATTCTCAAAACTCAAATTAACCAAATTCAAGTAGATAATTTAGCTGGTATACTCTAGGTTATGATCATGGTTATGCAGTCGAAAGCTCTAGTAGGAGCCGAGGTGTTGGTGTATTTTGGAATACAGACCGCATGCCATTGATATTCCTCTATTAGTGGCCTGCCCCGCAGGTCGGCGCGCCATTGCTATTTTGCCATATTATCGATGGCGTGCCAGTTTAGCCACATATCACTACTAAGGAAATTCCATAAGGGGTTTATGCACTAGTGTTATTTGTAAAAAAACAAACAATGTCTTGTTTGTTCCGACTTTCTAGCCATGTGATCTTCAACACGTTGCATGTACTTTGTCAAAGAAAATTATCGGAAGATACTACTCCCTCTGTCCCAAAATAAGCATCTCAACTTTAGTACAAAGTTGTACTTATGTTAAGACACTTATTTGGGACGGTGGAAGTACTTTTTGTAGAGTCAACCAAAGAACATATGCCTTTTGACATCTTTTCCGGTTGTTGATGAAATGTTGGAAGGTAATATTCAAGTCGATTAAACCATTCAGTGTTGGAGTATAATGTCTAGCTCTCTCTCGGTTTACACTTATGGAGCAAGTGACTGGAGCATGAAGACAATATGATATCCAAGCCAAGAGATCCGAAGTTCAAGACCTTGCCAACACAGTTTAAAAAAAAATATGCGTACTATATCATTCCCACATCTAAGAATTAAAATAGACTAGACGTTAGGGGGAGTGCTGAAATATATTGCTCATCCCTTTTCATTAGTTCGTACTGATGGATGAACTGGTTAGCTGCATATAACTTACAACCAAGAGGTTTAGGGTTGGCTGTAGCATGAATTTAATATTCAGTGCCGGAATGCAGAAACAAGAAAGGAGAAAGTTTTTTTTGAATTGAAGGGCACGCCCCCGATTTCATTTCATTGAATGAAAGGAAACCGATTAAGCAGAGTCATAAAACAGTTTGTTTCTCGCCCCCCAGACACCCTACCTTGGCCTCCAGGGGGAGAAACGAGTAAAGAAGCACTACCCGGGGCTCCATCCCCTACTCTCATTTTCCAACAATGATAGAGCTTAGAACAACCATACTATCTAGGCAGAAACTGCAAGCTATTCCAACGAAGAAAACTCAAAACATAGAAACAGAAAAGCTCTCAACCCACTCCCAGACGTTTTGTCATTGGCGCCCATCCTCTGCTCTTGTTGATCGAAGCCATTCACAACATCAACCAGCAACACCGCCATGTCGCGCAACTTCTGTTGCCCTTCTTTTCTTTGCAAGCCAGTCCAGTACGACATCTAGTAAGCTATTTGGAAAAACAGCACATTCGGATCATGTGGGTAAATGTGATGAAAAGTGGCAGTGTTTTTAGTTTTCCCTAAAGACGAGAATACTGCCGCTACACCCACTGCTGCTGTTTGTCTCATCTTCTTAAGAAACATCTCTACCCAGTTGTTGAACTCTTCAATTTTGCAAGGAATGTCATAGATACCAGTGACATTCCTAACAACCCCCCATACAAACTTGACTACCACACAAGTGCAAAAAAGACGCTCCACGGTCTCAGAATGATCACAGAAACTGCAACTTTTATCTTTACTTTCCAGTTTCTTTTAGCTAAATTATCTCTAGTTAACACACCGTTCTTGAAGACCAACCAGATGAAAACTTTAACTTTTAGAGGGATCTTAACTTTCCACATATTTCTATGAGGCCAAGCAGGTACCTGATTAGTTTTAAGAGCTAAATATAAGGATCTAACAGAGAATTTTCCTGATCTAGTTAACAACCAACCACACTTGTCCTCCTGATCATTCAAGGTTACACTGCTACAGATGCTTTTTAGCTCATACCACATATCAGCAGTGTCCCCCCATAATATCCTTCCAAAATCTAATCAAGCTCATGTTCTCATATAAGGCTTTAGCAACAGTAAAATCAATACTAAAAGTTAGGGCATATAGTCTAGGGAATTGCCCACTTAGGCCTCTTTTGGTTCATAGGATAGGATTATCGTAGGAATAGCAATTTTGTAGGAAATGAGATGGCATGTATGTCAAATCCTATGAATAGGAATAGGAAAGGAGATGTCATTTGGTTGACACCAAAAGAATTTTTCTATTGAGCCTAGGTTCTTTTTTATTTTCCTATGAAATGTTGAGGATATGAACCAATCCTGTATAGGAATAGGAATCTATTCCTATGAACCAAAAGGCTCTAAAGAAAAAATTCCTATAAAAATCCTATCCTATGAAATTCCTATGAAATTCCTGCAAACCAAAGGAGGCCTAAGAGGTGTCTCCCAGCCAAATATCACCCCAAAACATAGTTCTCTCCCCAGAAAGTTATGAACCTGCATTATGACGTGGCCAAATAACACCCTCTACCACGGGTACTACTTGGCTGGCCACTAACACACGATCTCGTCGGAACTCGCTTAACCACTAACACGCGACGTCGTCTGCTTGCGGAGCCCGTGCCCGTCAGCCGCATAGTCCGGCCGGGTGGGACGGCCTCGAACCTCGATCACCACGTACGTACGCAACCACCGGTTGCCTCAAGCGAGGACGAGTAACGGGCGGCGATCTCCGTAGAGCAAAGCCAATTAGCCAAGGACGCACGTTAATGCCCATGACTTGGCCGGTTGGGCATCCGCCGGAGACGGCCGTGGAAGAAGGCGACGGATGCAAAGTTTTCGACGCTAGCGCGCCTAGACGATGGACTGGACGACATGGACGGTCTTGATGCAAGGACGGGCCTGAGATGCATATGCCGTTCTTCAAAACAAAAGTGACATGCATAGTGTTTATTAGACCTCATCATGGATTATTTTTGACGTGTCAAAGCCATCACCCATCACTCAGCGTACACAACGAGACAAACAAGCTCGTCCGACTTGGCAAAACCACGTCCACTCGCGCGGGCGGAGCGGCAAAAGCGAAAGCACACAAAAACCTCATCCATACGCGCGATCCGGGCCGCCCAGGGCCCCGATCTGACGGCTGGCCTCCCCCGCGATCCCCACTCTCGGGCCTCATCCTATCCTCGGCCTCTCCGCCCCACTTCACTACTACGTGTGGGCGTGCTCTGCTCGCGCCTCCTCACAGACCCTCACTCGCTCGCTCACTCCCCGCCGCACGTCCAGCTCGAGCCAGCCGAGGACCTCTCGCCGCGGCAACAATGACGTCCCTCTCCTCGTCCGCGGCCGCGGCGCGCGCCACCTTCCTCCCTTCCTCCTGCCGCGCGCGGCCGGCGGGCGGCAGGAGGTCGCAGCTCCTCGTGACCCGCGCGGCAGCGTCCAGCCCCAAGCTCCCCGGCGGGCGGAAGCTGCGGGTGGCGGTCGTGGGAGGGGGCCCCGCGGGCGGCGCGGCCGCGGAGGCGCTGGCCAAGGGCGGCGTCGAGACGGTGCTCATCGAGCGCAAGATGGACAACTGCAAGCCGTGCGGCGGGGCCATCCCGCTCTGCATGGTGTCCGAGTTCGACCTGCCGCTGGACCTCGTCGACAGGAGGGTCACCAAGATGAAGATGATTTCGCCCTCCAACGTCGCCGTCGACATCGGCCGCACGCTCGCGCCGCACGAGTACATTGGCATGGTCAGGCGCGAGGTGCTCGACGACTTCCTCCGTAACCGCGCGCAGAAGGCCGGCGCCGAGGTCCTCAATGGCCTCTTCCTAAGGTATGCATACCACTTCGGCCGTCAAATGCAAGATTATGAGTACGCTAGGATTAGTTCTGCACTTCTCCTGCCATCGCGCTGGATGTTATCCTGACACTATATCACTGAGCACAAGTGCTTCAGTGTCAGAGTGCACGTAGTAGTAGTAGCATTACATTTGCATGATGAACTTAGCACGAGAGAGACGAGACGCTGTCTGTGTGACTTCATCTTCGTCGACTATTGTATTTGGCCTTGTTGACGTATAATGTGCTGCCTAGTCTCTTCCATAAGATCGATTTTTTAGTTGTATTGGCTAGAGTATGCACTTATACATGGTATCGAAGCCAAGAGGTCTTGAGTTCAAGACCCGGCTGACGTAATTAAATTGCAGCTCACTTTTGGTCCACGTTTAGGCCTGAGGAGCCACACGTGAGGAGGAGTGTTACGTATAATGTGCTGCCTAGTCTCTTTCATAAGATCGATTTTTTGGTTGCATTGGTTAGAATATGCACTTTTACAGGCCTGCATGCATGTGTGTCAGCAGTCAACACCGAGAACCATTTCAAATTTGACATGTCAACTGAACAAACTTAAATAGGAGTACGTATAAAAATTTACAGAACTTATATACTAGAATCACAGCCTGGTTGTTCTAATCAAGCTGTGGCTTAGCTCTGTCTGAGATGTAACCAGTGGTTGATCGACTAATCAGTCTGGCTAACTGTTACCGTGGCTCAGGTATGAGGCGCCCAAGGAGCGCAACGGCACGTACACGGTGCATTACAACCACTACGACAGCTCCAACGGCAAGGTGGGCGGCGAGAAGCGCTCGTTCGAGGTGGACGCGATCGTGGGCGCGGACGGCGCCAACTCCCGCGTGGCCAAGGACATGGGCGCGGGCGACTACGAGTACGCCATCGCGTTCCAGGAGCGCGTCAAGATCCCCGACGACAAGATGCGCTACTACGAGGAGCGCGCCGAGATGTACGTCGGCGACGACGTGTCCCCCGACTTCTACGGCTGGGTGTTCCCCAAGTGCGACCACGTCGCCGTCGGCACCGGCACCGTCACCCACAAGGCTGACATCAAGAAGTTCCAGGCCGCCACGCGCCTCCGCGCCAAGGACAAGATCGAGGGCGGCAAGATCATCCGCGTCGAGGCTCACCCCATCCCCGAGCACCCCAGGCCCAAGAGGTGACGAACTTCTCCTCTCCTCTGTATTGCAAGAACGATTGCCCTATCAATTGGGTCTCACTCATCGTGTTCGATCGTCATCAGGGTGTCGGGGCGGGTGACGTTGGTGGGCGACGCGGCGGGGTACGTGACCAAGTGCTCCGGCGAGGGGATCTACTTCGCGGCGAAGAGCGGGCGGATGTGCGCGGAGGCGATCGTGGCCGGGTCGGCGAACGGGACGCGGCTGGTGGACGAGAGCGACCTGCGCAAGTACCTGGCGGAGTTCGACCGGCTCTACTGGCCGACGTACAAAGTGCTGGACATCCTGCAGAAGGTGTTCTACCGCTCCAACGCGGCGCGGGAGGCGTTCGTGGAGATGTGCGCCGACGACTACGTGCAGCGGATGACCTTCGACAGCTACCTCTACAAGCGCGTCGTGCCGGGCAACCCCATCGAGGACATCAAGCTCGCCGTCAACACCATCGGCAGCCTCGTCAGGGCCACCGCGCTGCGCCGGGAGATGGGGAAGCTCACCTTGTGATCGCCCACCCGCCGGAAACGCTCCTGACACCCTGCTTGGGTCGCTCGAAACTGCGGCGGATCGATCGGTATAGCAGAGATCCGCGGCTGATCGAACGGATTTGAGGCGGAGGAGATGAGAATAAGGTAATGGCGTCGATCCAGAGGTCGTGTCTTGGTCGATCCTGTCCGATTTTCTTGTACTTACAACGTACGCATGCACGGTGATGTTCAGACTTCAGAGCAGTTCGTCTGGATTGTTGAAGCGCGCCAATATTCGATATGTGAATGAATGTAGTACTCCCTCCGTTTCAAAATATAGTGCGCCCGCGCTTTCTGAGGTATAACTTTGATCATAAATTTAACCAACGAGACCAACTGCGACGGGAGAAAAAATTATATAATTGAAAACTTCTTTCGAATACAAATTCATTGATATAACTTTTGCTCCTGCCGCAATCGGTCTTAATAGTTAAATTTACGGTTAAAGTTGAAGTACGGGGATAGAAGAAGCACTACATTGTGAAATGAAGGAAGTATAAACTAAGGCTTCAACTTTTTGTTCATGTTTGTTCTCACGAACGAGAAATGGAATGAAATGGGTTAGCAACAACCAGGCAGCACGTTGAATTTAGAGATATGTTGTCGGATATCCGGTGAAAACAGTGAAAAGCTCTCAACAGATTCTTAAATAATTATTGGGACCGCCAATTCATCAGTTAACTGAAAATGAAACCTAACCCTCCCGCGCCGCCACTGCGAGGCGACGGGGAGGGGCCTTCGATCTGCGCCGCCGGTCGCCTCCTCCTGCCTCCCACTCCCTCGCCGCCGCCCCCGCGAGGCGACGGGGAGGGGCCTTCGATCTGCGCCTCCGGTCGCCTCCTCCTGCCTCCCACTCCCTCGCCGCCGCCCCCGCGAGGCAACGGGGAGGGGCCTTCGATCTGCGCCGTCGGTTGCCTCCTCCTGCCTCCCACTCCCTCGCCGCCGCCCCCGCGAGGCAACGGGGAGGGGCCTTCGATCTGCGCCGTCGGTTGCCTCCTCCTGCCTCCCACTCCCTCGCCGCCGCCCCCGCGAGGCAACGGGGAGGGGCCTTCGATCTGCGCCGTCGGTTGCCTCCTCCTGCCTCCCACTCCCTCGCCGCCGCCCCCGCGAGGCAACGGGGAGGGGCCTTCGATCTGCGC